>NW_025860098.1:425234-519866 GCF_002878395.1 Capsicum annuum
AAAATCTCCACCTTCTATTAACGTACCGCATTAATCAATAGACTTATCATATATTCATCATGTTGATTTTATTTTACCACACCTAGAAGGGAAAACTCATTGACTATTAAGTATAATAAAACCACCATCATTTGCATCTAGCATACAGACTCCCAAATGAGTTAATCTATGATTATCTTTAACCAACTCATTTTTTGTTATCTGCAACATAGGCTACACAACCCATATATAATGTACTTAGAGCATCTGCCATCATGTTTGTTTTACCTAAATGGTATAGCATAATTATGTCATAGACCTTTAATAATCAAACCAACTTCCCTGGAAGAGATTCATCTTCTTTTGGCTGAATACATACTTAAGAATCTTATTGTCGGTGTAAACATCTACATGTATGACACATAGATAATGTGTCAAACAATTTAGGGAAAAGATTACTGTTGGAAACTCAAATTTAAAGGTAAAAAAGTTCTTCCAGTGATCTTGAATTGTCTTTAGTCCTAAGCTATCGATCTCCTATAATACATTAAAACTCATCTAAGGCATGTGCTAATGGCATCATAATACACCATAATGCCTCTATCTAATTTGGCAAAGCTAATACTAATGTTGAAGTCAACCTATCTTTCAAATCTTTAAAACTTTTCTTACACCTGTATGACTATTAGAACTTCACCTTCGTTTGTGTCAACTTAGTAAAAGGTGAAGCTACGGAAAAAAAATCTCTACAAAGCTCCTATAATAACTATTAAAACTCAGAAAGTTCCTAATATTAGATGGAGTAATGGGCGTAGTCCAGTGCGCATTTAATATATATCTTATGATGGTCTATATAAATACCTGTTCCTAAAATCATATCCTGGAAAGGTAATACACCCCAACAAAAATTCACACTTACAATACTTTGCAAATAACTGATGACCCTTGATGGTCTGCAATACTATTTTTAAATGGACTGCATGTTCTTCCTCATTTTAAGAATACATCAATATGTCTTCAATAATGACAATGAACAACATGTCTAGATGTTACTTAAAACCCCTATTCATTAAATTCGTAAAATTTACAAAAGCATTCATTATTCCAAAAGACAACCACAAACTCAAAGTTTCCAAATTGGGTTCTAAAGTAGTGTTTGTGATGTCACACTCCCGGACTTTCAACTGATGATATCTTGATCTATGGTCATTTTTTGAAAAAAAATGATCAAGTTGGAGATGATCAAATTTCCATCAATTCAGTGGATAGTATAATTATTATTTATGGTGACTTTTTTCAACTGCCTATAATCTATATACATCCTAAGTTTACTATCCTCCGTTTGCATGAATAAGACTAGATCACACCATAGAGAAGCATTGAGCCTGAAAAAACCTTATATAAGAGGTCTTTAAGCTTTTCGTTTAAATTCTTAAGACCTTCAGGAGCCATTCTATATGGAGGGATGGAAATGTTTAGGGTATCTAGAAACATGTCAATCCTAAACTTTATCTCCCTATCAGGAGGACCTCTAGGTAGATTCTCAAAAAATACATCAAGAAATATATTGACCACCAAAATTCAATTGAGGTATAGAGTTTGGAGCTTTGAATCCATAACCCAAACCAAATGGTAGATACACCCTTTTGAGATTAGCTTCCTAGCCTTTAGATAGGAGATAAAAAGACCTCTAGGTACCATTGTACTAACCTCCCGCTAGACGACTGACTCATTAGGAAACTAAAACTTTACAACAAGGGTATCCAAGTCAACTTAGAAATTGCATGAATAGAGACAATACATACCAAAAATTCCATCAAAATCTATTAACTCTAGTTCGATTAAATCTATTGAGGTGACCTTATGAATGACTATAATAGGGAACTTTTGGGAGTAACTCCAATATTCAAAAAAACAAGTGGTGTTATAATTTAAAGATTGGATCCCAAATATAAGGACATATAAGAATGTATATGAAAGAAATGAAGAATACCAGTGAACACATCTAAGGAAATCTTCTACTCTTAGCAGGTAGAAAGTGCATAAAATTGATTCTAACATTAACCGCCACCAACACTAGATAAATCACCATATTGATGAGCTAGTTGGTCTGAGTGCCCACTGATGTAGTGGTTTGAGTCTATGGGAAAGTTTTTATCTCCATCTACATGGCCAAGGTTGCCTAGCTCTCCACACCTTACATCTCTCCCTAGCAAGCACTCACCTGAATGATTTCTACCATACTTTTTGCAAACTAGCTGGATGTGTCCCGCCCTAATACTGTCCTATGACCTAAAACTTTGTGATACATGCCATTGTTTGTACTAGCATCTAGGTGCAAGGGTACTTTTAAAAGTTGGTGTAGGGCTGGCAAATGGTGTAGCAACTATGAATGATCCCGTACCTGGCTTTTGCTGACTGAACTCAAAATACCCAATCCTATTCTTCTTTGTTTGCCTCTCTATTTACTTTAACTTTTCTATTTTAATTTGTCCATCATTGGTCATCAATTGGAAAATATCCATGTCCCTAATTAATATGGTCATCCTAAACTCCTTGATTACCGATTCAGACATACCAGTAATGAACTTACTCATACGGGCTCTCGGATCACCCACCATCTCTAGAGTATACTTAGAGAGTTTAATTAACATGAGAGAGTATTCCTTCACTAACATAGAGCCTTGATTGTGGTTCATTAGCTCCTCCACTTTAGCTTTCCCCATCTTATAAGGAAAGAACATGTCAAGAAAGGTTATTTCAAACATATTCTAGTCCATCATAGTTGTTTTATCACATCTACCTTCCCTCCATAGATTAAAACAATCATGATCAATGTCTTTTAACTCATATAATGCAACCTCTATTCTCTATAGTTCAGTGACATGCATAATATAATTAATTTTATTTATCTCATCAATATAAAATAGTGGAATTTCTCCCACCTTTGACCCAAAAATACAAATGGATTCATCCTCATGAAATCTCTTATCCTAGAAAAGCTAAGTCACCATTCAACCTAATATGGACTACCACCAACTGATAAACCTACATATTTATGGCCTGATCGAACACTTAGAAGGCAGCTCAAAACTCAACATAGGATACATTTTTATTTGAGAGATCAACACATCATGGTGGTGGAACTAACTGGTTCCTATTTTTCTGAACGTATGCTCTACTTAGAGAGATTTTATATTGCTTGAAAAACATGATTTAAAAGATATATAGAGTTCAAAACTAAAGTATGATAGAGTGAAAGAAAGATGGAAATATTCCTACATCATCTTTCAGCCTCTCTCTCATAACTGTGGAACACTTTACACCAAAGAACTAGACACTACTTAATGTGGCTTATCATACTCACTAGGAATCTTTAAACTGTAGGATTTCATACATAGTTTGGAATGACCAAAGACAACCTCCTAGACATCACATAGTTCTTATGACTAATAGTAGCCCTAAAGCTAACCCATGTTATCTAATCAACACTAGATAATAACTAATTTATGAAATACATATGTGAAAGTTGTAAACTCATAAATTTGAGCTAAATTGAATAAAAAAATGTTAACAATACTAATATTAGAAAAACATCTACTAACACACTAAAGATTTATTGGGATAGACTCCATCTATCATGAAAACCATCAAAGTTGAGATAAACAAAAACTAAACTACTAAAAGGAAATCATAAACACAGGTCATCAAAATATGAGGAATTACCAACTAATAGAAAGTAGGCCATATTGAATGCAGCTAATCATTGACGCCAAACACCAGAACCAACATCGTAATAGGATGTACATCACAAAGAGTATATGGTTAATTCTTACGAAATATGCTGAGTATATGGCAATGCATGCAATATGTAGAAATAACTTTACTCATGAGATAAATACATACAAGATTCATGTATAAAGATTCACCATATTCATGAATGTAATTGGAAATAGAAACATTATAAGTATGAGATAATAAAACATTATTTTGTAAAACTAGTAAGTTTTTAAATATATTACTAAAACTATTATACTATAGGAGTTTCTCATAACTAAGATGCCCCTATTTAAGAAACATGAAGCCTAATTTGTTACCCTTGTTGGGAGGGTATTCACTTTATTTCCATGGGTAAAAATCATGGCATTTTGAGAATTCCCTTATTGACCAACTATTGGTAAAAAAGAAGGACAATCAAAACAATAGAGGAATAACATGATAGACTATGGTGGCATATTTTTTGGAGATATAGGTTTTTGAATGAACCCACTTCCCTTTATAATGACCCTGCAGGTCATTTTCCATATTTTAACACATTTTCCATTTAGAGTTACTATAGCTTCCCTAAGTCATTTATTACTTATTGGAGCTGACAGTTTGTTTATCAGGTAGTTTATTTGGTTTTAAAGACAATTCTGTGTTTTCAAGTCTTCAATGATAAACACTGGATATCGATTAAAAACATTAGACTGATGGCCTAGCACTTCACTTTTGACAGTCCATCAGATCCAAAACATTAATTTTAGTCTAGCGGAACTTTCGTTTAGGTCCTAAGGCATCCTAACTCATTTCAAGCTATTGGTAGGAAGTTGATAAAAATGTTACTTCATATTGAGGACCATATGTAATTAAAATGACCTCAGATGGAAAATTCAATGGCGCTGTTTAGCCTATAATGTCAAATTTGATAAGTTATCATAGTTATTTTGCAATTACGAGGTCAACAAAAACATAGAATTTTTTCAAATTCAGCTGATACATCTACTAAAGTGGACCCTTGGTCTCTTTAGCAAAGGATTCTTAAGAAGCCAAGACTTCTCTTTAGCAACCAAGTCCCCCAACTAGGTCTCTTAAGTAAAAGTCTATCTGCTGATTTGAGGTGGATTTATGCATCTCAGTGTTGTTATCCGAGCTTAAACCTTGTTTTGAGGACACCTTATTTTCTCAATGTGTTAAATATGATATAATTGAGAATATAAGTTTTTAAGAATTTGATTATAATTTTTAATGTTTTTTACAAATAATTTTGTACTTAAATTGGTCACTTAGGGTGAAAACTAGAAAACTAGTGGTACTAGCTTAAGTTAGGTGTTGTTCTAGTTGATCTCGATGATTCTAATGTGCATAATGAGTTCCTACTGTTATTATTGTGTATTTATGTGTGGAATAAATTATTTTTTGTGTTGAAGGTTCAATCAAATAAAGTCAAAAGTCAAAACACTAAGCTAAAGGCTAATAGGATGAAAGTACTTCTTAGCTTAAGTTTCTAGTTCACCAATATTGATTGTGTGTTGTTTTGAGCTCTAATTTGTGGTTTTTAATGATATATGATTCTTTGTAAGTTTCTGTAGATGATATATGAAAAATATAAAATCTTGAAATCAAGTGTAAACAACAAAAAAAGGAATGGAATGGATCAACAAAAGCATGGGACAAGTATTGACGTAACATAAACACTTTGGATGTCCCTGGTGCGTTGATGACCCATTACATTGATAAAGGGAGAGTGATACACCAAGAGAGATTAAAAAGGACCCAAAATAGTGTTTCTACATGACTAGGGTGCATCACACACCCTAGTTCCCTTTATAAGCTCCATAATGAGGACCCTAGGTTAATTTCGGTAGTTTTGTCCTCCTATAAATAGGACACTTGAAGTTAATGTTAGACATGTTGGACGACTTTGAAAATCAGAGAGGGGATGGAAAACACTTTAAATAGGTTTCTTATTTCATTAATTAATATTACTTATAGATTTTACAATGTATTAAGTTATCTTGATTACGGTTATTCCATGATTTGTTAAAAGACCCTTTCCGTGGTTAAGGCCAAGAACATGATTACTATTTCTTTTAATTGATTAGGTTTTGATTTCATATCATATTTTCTAGTTTATTTATCCTTTTTATAACTATTTTAAGGATTATCTACCCTTATTATACATCTATTTTTATCTTTGTGAACTCGGGAGGGGGAATAAGAGGATAAATTGGGTAAGGTTTTTATTATTTTATAAAATAAGGGATTTGAATTAGCATCTAGGATATAGATATACCTATAATCCTTGTATGGTTCACTTGCAGGATGACATTTTAATGCATCTAAATGGATTATTGCATTCCCGCTCAATGATGTAGTTGTAATGTCCAGTTAAGTACAAGCTAAGAGGATCGGAATAAAACTTGCTAATAAACAACCAAAATAAGTATTATAACTAATGAAGTTAAATATCTTAATATGATTGTTCGTAGATCCTTAACCCTGGGTTTCACTCCATTAATAGTCCAAGAACTTTAATTACCATATCGTTTTTATTTACTTTTAATTACAACTCTAAAACTCTTTTTGTAATGATTTCACAAATTTAATCTTAATCATTAAACTTGAATTAGATAGTTTTTAAAACAAGTCCCTATGGGATCGATACTTGGCTTCTAAAGGGAAACTTTACTACTTGGTAAGACTACGTAAACTTGTGTGTGTGCTTGGGCATGCCAAATTTTTGGTACCGTTGTTGCGAAATTCTAACTGGGCAACTATCTTATTTTTAGTTTAGCTATATTGAGTTGTACATAGTTTAGTATTTTTTATTTTTATTTTATTTTCATTTTTTAATCACACTTCTTGATATGTCAGTCTGGGATAGATGGTTTTCCAGTGATGACGAGTTTTGTTCTTTTTATGGGGGACCTATGAAAAGGCTTTTTGTCTACATACTAATGGAAGTGCGTGGATGGAACCTTCACAATATGAGGTGGATATTATCCTATCGTGGAGCAGACCACAGGTTGGTGTGAGGTTTGTGGCAATAGTGGTCATACTTCAACTATGTGTGCTGCCAATCCTAAGTAAATATTGTTTGTGGGTGATGCTCAAAGGCTATATTATGGGAACTCCTACAATCAAAAGTGGCAGACTCAGCTACCAATTTAATCATGGAACAACCAACATCATCAGTTTCTCTAGCAATAGAAAAACACATAGGCCAGTAACATAGAGAAGATGTTAAAAAAGTTCATGGCCACCCAAGAATAGTTAGCTATTGAACTTAAAAATTAGCAAAAAATTCTGAAGCAAGTGGAGAATCGGTTGGGGAAAAATAGTTGTCACAAAATGCCAAGTATTAAGGTGATTTTCCAAGTGACACTGAACCTACTAAAGATGTAATGTAAATCACTTTGAAAAATGGTAAAGAACTCAATGAAGAATATCGAAAGACAACTAAGGAGGTAGATAAAGAGTTGACTCCCCAACCAGTTGCAAAAAATGTTGCTAATAATTTGAGAAAGTCTGAGTACTCAAAAGCTAAGGTTGCTGAACAGGTTAAGGAGATGCAACCACCATCATCTCCACAAATATTGAGAAAAGAAAATGAGGGTACTAGCCAATTTATGAAGAAAACACAAGAATTTCAGCAATTCAACTGTCATCTTTCTCTTGAGACCACAGTTGACAAGGTGAATAAAAGTGAATGTTCTATGGTTGGTTTAAATTTTGAAGTGGGATTGGTTGGTCCTAATTCAAAGAACTTTTCTACATTATGTTTAGATGATGACATGTCTGTGGAGTTATTTGAAATAATGGAAGAGTGTGAAGATAAGCGACAAGAATCCTATATTCTTAGTTTTGCACAAGATAAACACCATAAAAACATACCTCACTTGAAGGCCAAGTGGATTACCATCCACCATACATAACTCGATTCCTTTATCTTTGTACCACCAACCTATGAGCAAAGAAAAAATAAGGATGTGCGGTTGGGGATAAAATTTATATTATCATGGTGGAGGAAAAAGTTGATTGGGTTATACCGCGACACTAAATCAAGCACTGTTTTGGAGGCAACCCAAGTTAAGGGATGTTTTTTTAGTATTTTAGTTTTTAATTCAATAGTTATTTTTTTTGGGTGAGTCACGGGTTGATCGAAAGTCTGAGAACTAAAAAACTTGAGCTAAGGAGCATGGAGAAGAATAAGTGTGGGGTCCCACAACCGTCTTAATGAATAAAGATATTACTAGCTAGGCCTAGTAGCCTCAGGAAGTATTTCTACCTCTACTTTTAAGTACATTTTGGGGACAACATAGATTTTATGTATGGGGTAGGGAAATTCCTATTTTTAGGTATATGTTAGGATAAGTGGGATGTTCTTGTTGGTGCGATATTTGACTGTATGGTGTAAGTGTTTTAGTTGTTAAAGCGTGTTTATTGTATGAATTACTACTTTTGAGACTGCTAGGCTCATAATTATGACTCTTGTACTTGTTGACTTAATGATTGAATTCATGTGATTGTTTGGTTAAGAGTCTATGAGGATCCTACTTGTGTTGAGCATGTACCATGTGTGTGTGAGGTTGTTGCATATTCCTTGGTGCATGTGATGTCTTGAACTTTACTGGTGTGTATGCAAAGCAAAATAAAGAGTGTGGATTTAGGACATTATATAGGCATTTCTTTCATACACATGTTTATACCCTTTTTCTAACCTACCATTATGCATAATCCTAGTTAGCCCCATTGTGCCTTTAGCTTATTTTTTTTTGGCAACCTCATATGTAACTTGTATCTACTTATTTGATTGGCTTTAATTTGATCCAAAGCTCCTGAGAGGTTTAGTTAAAATTTAATTAAGTTAACAAGTTTGAAATTCAAGTAGGAGAAAGGTGAAATTAAGGCCCCAAAGTAATAGTTATTGGTGTGTACAATTGATGTGTTGTTGTTGGGAGTGAAAGAAATTTTAATTGAAAATTTATATACAACGCTCCCTCCTATATTGTATGCGAATGAGATTAATGAGATAGGGAAAGACAAAAGATAAGCGTAGACAAAAGTGGTGGAAAGTGGTTGTTTGATGTGAATTAAATGAAAAGTGTAATATACTAAAGCTCTTATAAGCATGACCGTTACCATAATCGCTAATATAATAGATAAGCATGACCTTTAGAATAATCAATAGAACAATCGATCATATGGTAAATAAGAATTACCTTTAGTACAATCCATAGCATAATCATTAATATAGTCAATAGGAATGATCTTTAGCATAATCACTAATATAGTAAAAAAGCATGACTTTTTGAATAATTGCTAATATAGTAAATAATCATGATCTTTAGCATAATGGATAGCATAATTGCTAATATAGTCAATAAGCATGCTCTTTACCATAATGAAGAGAACTTTTTCTAATGTAGTAAATAAGCATAAGCTTTAGTATAATCAATGTCATAATCACTAATATAGTTAATAGGCATGATATTAAGTATAATGAATAGAAAATCTTTAATATAGTAAATAAGCATGATCTTTAACGTAATCAATGTCATAATCGCTAATATTGTAATTAGGCATGATCTTTAGCGTAATCAATGTAATAATCACTAATATTGTAATTAGGCATGATCTTTAATGTAATCAATGTCATAATTGCTAATATAGTCGATAAGCATTGCCAAAAGCTAGACAAATAATGTAGTCACTAGAATACTCAATAGCATGAGCACTAATATGGTCAACAGCCTAAGAAATGGCTTAATCGATATCATAATCAATGGCTTGTTCAATAGCATATTCAACAGTTAATTCAATAGCATACTCACTAGCCGATCCTTAGCTTAATCAATAACTTAATCATAACATGAACCCACCATAACCATAAAGTACCAATTCATCTCAATATCACTGCACTAAATATTTTCTAGATGCGTACACACATCTCAAAAGGTCTTCAATAGCTGTCAGAAGTCTTGAACTAAGATGGGACAAAGAGCCCACTTCTAAATGTCCGAAATACTTTACCATAAAAAGTCAACCTCGGACTTGGTTATCATTTCCAAACTTAATCCTAGATATTAAGCTAGCCATTATTTGTGCTAGAATGTAAATATTTTCCCCAAACATGATCCACTACCAAGTCACTTCTCCTAACTTAAGCAATTAGGATAAATTCTACTCTAACATGAATAACTAGAGCGAACTCACCAACCTTGAGTAATCAAGTCATCCCCAATCTATTTACATACCACGACGCCCAATTCACCCAATTCATGCAAAACCATGACATCTATTCCACACCTAAAGGTCCAAAATAGCCTAAAGGTCCAATCAACCCTAAAGATTGACAATTTCATTTCCAATACCTAAATCCCATCAAAAATCCAACACAATATCATAAGAATATTATGAACTAGATCAATCTACAAGGAGGGGAAGCCTATCCTACCTCAGCATTGAAAAATGCTCAAAGGATCTTCTAAATCACCATTTTTTCCTACTGAGAATCGTTCACAAGATGCTAAGATATAAATTTCACATTCTACTCATTAATACTAGAATTAGGATACCCATATTTCACCATTGTGCTAGGATCCAAAAATTACACTAAAATCCTATGTGGATTCCAGTTATAGAAAATCACATTTTCCAAAACCAACCTAATATTTCCCCATGATCAAGGAGTTATTACACTCAAAATAGGTAAAATCTATGCTAATTTGGGTCTAAAATCAAGCCTACAAGGTTTAGGGATTTTGAATCAAAAATTGGAGAAATCTACTATGAAAACGGTAATCTTACCACAAATTAAAGGAGAATCACAAAATCAAGTGTTAGTCAAGCTCCTAAATCACCCAAAAGCTTCAGTACTAAGCTATGTTACTATTTAGAATGTTAGCTCTCTTGAAATGGATGTAGAATGACAAAATTGAGCTAAAAAGGGATTATTTATACCAATCCCATGTGGTTGAGTATCGCTATCATGACTCGGTACCTCATGATTACAGTATATTGGGGTTGTCTAAGGTAATTGTGATTGTAACACTTATCCCCACAATTGTCGATTCTGCTACCCTACTCAAGTGAATGGCATTTACGGCCTAAACCATTGCTAATAGTGATGCACCAGATACAGCTGAGTCTTAGAATTTTCCAAGTCTCTGTCAAGCGGGATTCATTCAGAATCCTATATATATAAATGAACTATGAAATCATAAAATTATGAACTTAATGGTGCGGTTGAAATTTCAATCAGAGGCCATTTCAACAAAAGTGGGTTCCACACCTATATTCCATTTTCTTAAACTTTTGATTAATAGGTCAAAATGAGCTCGAGGCCTCAGGAACTGAACCAAGAGGCCTCTTAGCCTAAAATTGATATTTTGGAGCTACTGGAATGGTTAGAATTTGCATATAAGGTTGTTTGATTGTATTTTTTATTGTTGCCATTTGGAATCAGTTAAGACTTAAAAAGAAATTTGCTCTAAAAATTAGACGAACTGCCCGATAACTACGTTATCAGTCCCATCAAGTCATAAATAACTTGGGGAAGGTATAGAGAAGCTATAACAATGAAAATAAGTGAAAATATTTAAAATGACCTATAGGATCATTACATAGGACATATGATGAAGAGCGAGTAAAGAAGAATACTCAGTAGGACACTCTTTATAAGAACACACTTACCTCTAATAGATAACACCTTTTCCTTCCAAGACTGCAACATATTTTGAACTTTCTTTATAACTACTCAAAAATAACTTTTTTTCCTTTCCTATTATGACCCATTGGATGCCTAATTAAGTGAATGGTAACTTACTTCTTATGAATCTTGTAACATCTTTTATCTCTTGCACAATGGCTCTACAAATCTTATAATACACATAAAAGAAAAAAATTCCTTTCTAAGCTTCTATCCTGATTCATTAATAGTCTCCAAGTGTTTGCATAATCATCTCCATAAGCTAGATAATTTATCTATTCACTCTATATTGTAATTACAAAACCCTTAAATCCTTTTTCCTAAGAAATTCACTCAAGCTTTTAGACAATACCGCAGAAACTAGAATAAAAAGTACAAGTGATAATGGATCCCTTGCTTTATAACTGTAGTTGAGTGAATGAAATCTTAATCCTGATAATTAATCAGTATAGAATGCCATTTATTAGTAATCAACCTCCATTTTTTTTCCACTACTTCACTATCATAACCCATTTTTTATAGAAACTTTATTAAGCAATACTATTCAACCCTATCATATACCTTGGCCATCTTAAGCTTGATAACTACATTGGTAGGCTTTCCCCTCCTTTTGATGTCAGTGATGATTTCTTGATCCAATAAAATATTTTTAGATATGTTTCTTTTTTCAATCCAAGAATACCCCAAGAGATAACAAGGTGCTTAGAATCACAAGTAACCCCAAGCTAACCTATAGCTTGGCAAACCACTAGAAATATTGATCATAACTGATAAAAAACTTAAGTGGAAACTAAACTGAATAATGAAATAAATATTCAAAGGAATCCAACCAAAAATAACTATAATTCTCAACGATAGTAATAATTTAAAGACTGAAATAAATGCACTATCTAAAAAAGTATTCAAAACATGGAAACTAGCAAATATATCATCCAAAATCTTATGCATGAAATCGTAGGTCATCGGGAATTCATAACCCATCATTTCTGAAGAATGAACTATTATATTAATTTTATAAACTAAGTGAATTTATAGAACTCAATGACTCAGGTTCAACATTTATGGATTTTACAATGTAAATAGGGTTTCAAATCATAGTCAAGTAATAACAGTGAATTTTATGCTAAAATCAGGAATATAACTCAATGACACCCAAAATACTAAGATGTCAATGAATTTAACATCTATAAACCCTAAATTGTGAAAAGAACAGAACTAAAGAGTTGGGTTAACTTGAAGACTCAATGGGTGAAAGAGACACATTGATGAAATCCCACATACTTGGAAACAAGAACCTAAAGAATTCCTTAAAGTTGGATTCCAAAGGAAGATGAACCCTACCTATGCCTTGGGAAAAAGGAATTGCTTCTTTTCTATTTTGAAACTAAGTATTGGATATTTTTCCCTAATTAATGAGGGTGTAGGGTAATATTTACCCTAATAATGACTCTTGCAGATATCCAAAATGATGTGCTTTTAGGGTTAAAAGAGTGGGAAAAGACTTATATGCCCCTTTAAAATTCATCATTGGAAACTATTGGGAAGGACATATGATACCATCCCATGATCGTGGGATCAACCTATGGCCATTGGTTGCACTCATGTTTTGGAGCTGGATGAAATCTCTTAGAACATAATCAGATAAGCCTTGGTATAACTGTGGGATCTACCTACAGTCGTACCTTGGGTTGTAGATTTGATGGTTATATCTAGAGAATCTGGGGGCCTTGCGATCACGCTTATGATTGTGGTTTCAAAGTACGATCACGGTTCCCTCACATTGTCTGAGGGTACACTTTTCTGACTTTTATATATGGGGGTTGTCACATTCAAATGAGACCATTGTACGATCGTACAACATAACCACGGTCTTGGTATGTCTTGTGGTATCTCACAGAAAAACAGTGCTTCACAAAAATTCCATAACTCTAATGTTAAATTAAGGTGAAATTGGATGTGTTAGAAGGATAATTTAAACATCTATCATTTGGTGGGTTTGGGGCTCAAAACTGAATCTGAATATGGAAGTTCTTCTCATTTAAAGCTAACCATTTCTAAGGGGATCAATTGTTAAGTGAGGCTTTATCATAGTTAAGGGCTATGGGGTCCTTGTGGCCTTGTTATATAGCTAAAACCTCTCTCATATAGTTAAAACATGAGGAATAACCCTACATGTACTTGAAGGATGGTTCTTGTCCTGAGTTGGATTTTTTTAGGCTTTACATATTCCTCCCTTAAACAAATCTAAACTGATTTTAAGAGATGGATCTTGGTAACAACTACTCCAGCCTATCAGGTATTATTCTAGAAATAACTTTATTGAGAAAATTACTGAGACTTATTGGCATCATATCTGAGAATAATTGCACCCCCTCTTTCTTAGGGATTAAACCAAATTTTTGATAAGTAATTGATTTGGGAAGGGTTTGATTATGAAACATAGGGGTGGAGAGGAGAGGGTTACACTACAATATGAGGGATTAGTTCCCTTAGAGTCAGTCATGACAAATCAAACAGCAAAGCACTAGAAAACTAAAACTTTGCTAAAGACTAAAGAACAAAAAGATTTAACATGAAATCCTCCTTACTCAAGGAAGAAAAAACCACGGCTTGCCCTGACAAGCACTCAACCATCAACTATAAACAAACTCTTGATTGCATACTCCAATGAACCTAACTCTAGGATCCACCTGCTTCTAATAACTCTACGACAAGCCTACGTTGACAACTTTGCTGAGAACTAACCTTCATATTGATTAACCGGGTAACTCTACCTAAGCTCTCTAAAGAACACAAAGAAGACACTACTCTTATAAAATGAGTAATTTAATTACAAACCATGACTTTACTCAATAACACTCACTCTTTTAGTACATAAAGAAATTGAGAACTTGAAAATATTGCAAAGTTGAGTTTTTACCTATTTCTCTCTCCTTTATTCTAATTTTCGAAAAACTCACCAATTGTGAAGCATTTTTTTCCTTTTATTATGGAATAATGATTAAGGTAGAAATTTGATTGGGCCAGGTATCTTGAAAGGTACAAACTCACCTATGCAGTTTGTTACACTAGAATACAAAACTACGTTGGCCTTGTGACAATGTATGTTTCTATGAAGACCTAAGGACCTGGTCCCTTGTTGTGAATTGATTATTATCAAAATAAGGTATTGAAGTTATTCCCCCTTTTTATGATGACAAACCACAAAATATGACCATATAACTTTGGAGCATCAAATTCATTCACCTTATTCAGTCGAAGTGATTACCACTAAAGTTAGTGAATGTTCCCCTATCATTAGCAACATGCTTCCCTCAATCAATATATCAACTTAGGGACCTGTTCCCTCGTTATCAGTTGACATCAAATTCATTCACTGTATTTCAATATTCCCCTTTCAATATACTTGCACTCATTAATGTTCATTTGAGCATTATTTCTCCTATAATATGCCATCATTACTTCACCATCATTGCATTCAACACATATCACCTATCATCTACTTGTATCAACACATATGCCCCTGCTTAGTACCTGGTCTCTTATGCACCTTCTTAGTAGCTAGTCCCTAACACATTATGTAGGTGTACCAAAACACTTCATATAGGTCCCTAACACATTATGAACCACACACTTCAGTCCCTACCACATAAATTTAGTATTACCTCTTCTAGCATCAATAAAAAGTGATAATAGTAAACCATGTGTTAAGCAAGCACAAGTTAGTTAACTCGTGGACACTAGGGCAACACAAACATGAAGAATAACTTTAAGGAAGAAATATATGAGATAAACAAACTAAGAATTCATTTATTGTTAAGTAATATTAGTACCAGTATAGCCATACCAAAATAACCATAAAACCACTATCTGAAAAAATCATAATAGAAATAAAAACTTGGAATTAACATAAGGATGAAATAGTGACACGGGGATAATTAGACTTAGGTAGAGAGGGATTAGGGGAGAATGAATTGATTAACATATCCATTTTAGAACATTCTGTAGCATGAGCATTTAACAATTTCTTAGTGAGGTCTTTACTTCAGCATTAAGACCTTGAACCTCCTGAGTGAGTTCTGGAACCTTGATCTGGAGCTTAGCATTTTTTGCTACAAGTTCCTCTGTGGCACCAGGTATCTCCAAGAACAACTTCTAATTCTACATCTTTAAGTCTTCCATCTCATTATCCTTAGCATCTAGCTTAATCCTCATCTCCTTCATTTCCTTTCTTAAATTCTCCTGAGCAACCAATAGTTCTGGTAGTTGGGACGCAGCTCCCACATTTTATTCAATGCATTCATTTTCCACCAAAGTTTCCTACTACACTTTTGTTTGATTGTTCCTGGAGTCCTTTTTCTCTAAAATACTCCAAAGTGATCGAACACCTTGTTCAGGAAGTACCTATAAGGCATCCCATGTTTGCCTACCATCTCATGGATAACCTTATACATGTGCTCTACCATTAGAGAAGGTAGACTTATCAACTCAAATTTTCTCAAACACTTAGTCAAAAATAAATAAATAGTAGATGAAATGGTCTTTTTCTTTGACCTTTTTAAAAGGACCCTGTTCACAAATTCCAACATTAATTGGAACTCACTTGTGAGAAATTTCTTTATCACCCCAGTTATTGATGTTCCTCCTAAAATAGAGGCATTTGACAAGAACTCAATTGAGGATTATTGTTTTACAACAGTCCTCACCCCTACAACATGCACATCTAGGATTTTGCCTAGTGACTCTTCATCCAGTCTGATTTGGTTTTCTTGCACTTTGGCTGTCAAGCTTAACCCATCATTTGAGAACTTCATTGTATAATAAATTTGCTTACTTTCACTTAAAAAACCATGAAAGTTGGTTCCTCTAGGAGGTGTAACCATCCCTAGTGTTTGACATATTTCACTAATTCAACCACTCTAGGTTTCTCATAAATCCTGAGATCAAACATTCTCTTAGACAATACTTTTTGCTTTTTAAAAATATCATTAATTTTCTCTCTAGACCCAACCTTTTTTGATTTCTCCTTTATTTTTCTTTTGAAATCACTACTTCACTACTCCTTTTCAAGAGTTTTTCTCTTCATGGGACCAGCTCCATCAGAAACTTTCTTCTTTTTCATAGTAATGTGTTTCTACCTCATTTCTACAAGTCTACCAAACTTTGAGTGGAGTGACCTAGTACTTCCTAAAATATGAATTTCTTTTTCTCTTTTCTCTATTCCTACAGCAATATCAGGATTAATGTTCTCATCATCTACAACCTCTACAACTTTAATATTTTCATCCTCCACTATAGCGGCTTTCTTGAGTCTTCTTCTCTTAGTAGTAGAAGACTTGTTGGCCTTCAAAGAATCAGCTAACAACTTTATTTTAGATCCCCTAGTATAATATGATCTCGTAACCTTTATACCAAAATCAACAACTTTTTATTTCCCTTTTCTTCCATGTTGTTTCTCTATAGAACACCTCCAAGGTGGTTCATCCTTATACTCCTTATTTAGAGGTAGTACAATATCTACATCCTTAGTCACACCTTCTTTTTTACCAATTGTTTTCTCTTCAGCACTAACTGAGCTTTCCTTGGGTTTATATACAAGCAACAGTAAATTTTCAGCCACATAATTTTCCCTGCTAGAAAGATCACACCTTTTCATGGTATTTCATTTTCACACAGTTGGAAAAGATGGGGTTTCACTCAGAGGGAGTAAGGGAACTAGGTACTAGAAGGTTTTCTAAGAGTTTTGTATTTTTTTTATTCTTCAAAAGTAATGGGAATTTGAGAGTCTTCAAATAATTTGGGTTCTTCTGAGGAATAAGGAATTTTGAATTAAAAGATTTCTTGTTAAATCGGTGAGCCAAAACCTTGATTTAAATCCTTTACCAAGGTTGACTCAGCAGAAATTTTGATGGTTAAGGAAGTTTTGATGGGGACAGACTCCGTTAGGATTTTTATAATATCTGGTAAAGTTTACATAGGCTCTTATTGAGGACTCAGAGAGATTTCTTTGATGGTTTTTTGTGTTAAGGAACAGATGGTTTAATTTTGGATTGTTCTGATTGATTTTCTGAATCTTTATCGACTTTAGGATCTTTAACTAGTTTTGAGGAAGTCTGAATATTTGCTATTTTGAATTTTAGTGATAGAGAGTGAATGGGACCAGTTTAACTCAAAGATGAAGGATGATTGAAGAAGATGATTTAAGTTAATTTTGGAAAAGAATAAAAAGAGATAAATTTGATTTAGTGATATGTGTGAGGTGATCGTTGTCACTAAAAATTGGCCTTCTTGAAATAATGTGTTTGGATTTAATAGGCATGACTCTTCACATTGTTATAAAATAATAGTTTTTACTTAGATGAGAGAAGATGCATGGCCTTTTAAGTATAATTTTATGATTATCAAAGTACACTGATTTGATACTAACTTGTGAGATGGGAATATGTCTCTCTCTTTCTTAAGAGAATCCTCAGATTTATGTAGGTCATATTTGTCCTCTTCCAAAGTTGTTCCTATGGGAGTATACCTACAAACGTATAGTACTAAGCTAGATGAATATGTACTTTCCTTATCAAGGATACCTGTCTCCTAATCATAGACAAATTTAGGAAAAGAAACTGATTTATTCAGAGGTCAGGTTAATTTTATCAATCACAACCTCAACTTATTTGCTTTAGTCCATCACTTTGTTACAAAAATTTGTTCTGATAATGGGTCTGGGGTCCAGGTCCGGGACTTAACATTCTTTATATTTCCAAGGTTCTTTTTGCATTGCATTAAATCAGTCAGAATCTTTAGAATATTTTTTATATTTTTGTGGTCACTTTAGGACAGGAATGCTGAGAAAACCATGAAATTTTTGACTTAACTTCTTCTTTGGACTCTATTCTCCAAAGGTAAAGTTAGAATGTCAAGGGGTTGAGAAGATTTGTGCCTCTAGTTTGACCTTCTGAGATAAGTTTTGCTAGGACTAGATCCCTGAATATTTTGAATAGACCCTTCTTATTGCTCTTCAACTAGAGCTGGGATTTATGACTGAGATCTTGAATCACCATCACTTTCATCATTCTCTTTTGCATTAATTTGTCCTTGATTGTCATCTTTTATCAATATCATCCCTTTAAAAAGAAATGAGTTCTTTAATACCTAAATCTTCCTCATCACATGGATTCACTAGCTTTATTGTAACGACCCAAAGATTTTCCTAACTAGAATTTTGTCTCAAAAGTATCAAGCATTGGCTTCTAGAATGATTGTACTTATTTTCTTGTGAAATTCCTTATATTTGTAACTTCTAATTACGTAGGTGACTAAATAATCTTTCTGTCGATATAAGATTCGTCCAAAACAGACACTCAGTGAAAGAGTTAGGGCTATTTTATGTGCTAGTTGTAAAACACCGTCATTTTTGTCCTTGGCGCATCGCAGAGGGGGCCTATTTAACAATTGTCAAATTCCAGTAGCCTAGCACGTTGGTGGCACATCGCGCTGAAGTCCCATATCCCAACTAGTGGGTAACGCGATGGCTCCACATCGCAGAGGCCATAAAAATCCCGTTTGTCAATTTCCAGTGAGCCATCGCGATTGTGGCGCATCGCTGTGGCCCATAAAATTAGGAACCCAGTTGTAATTTTTACTCCATCTCATTAAGTGTATTTTGGGTAATTTCCACCCCCTTATCAGCTTAAACACGGGATTATATTCCCAAGTGACCATATTACTCATATTTTCCCCAAAAATTCACAAGAACTCACCCTAGGGTTTCAAATTATAAACCCAAATATCTCAAGATTCAACTGTGGGTTTTTAAAAGCGAGTGAAGATTTTAAATCTCCAATCTGTAAGCTTCAATAATTATCGATTATCCTCTAAGATTCAGGTACGCGGGTTTTTTCTAAAATCTCATGGGCATAGAAATCATGATTTTAAGAAAGGGTTTTTTCAGATTTACGAATATAATCATATTTTAGAAGTTTTGACGGTATGTTTTTGGTCTTTAGATCTTCCCCCAAATTGATTGAAATATAATATATACATACATATATATATATATGTATATGTATATATAGATATAGATATATATTTATGTATGAATGTGTTTAAGGATGAATATTCAATTGAGAGCATAAAATATAATGAATCCCTCTCTTATTATGATTTTTCCCATCTTTCCTATGATATGAATTGTTCCGAATTGCATCTTGAAAATATGATACGAAATGTATTGATTTATACTATGACTTGAATATGAGTCTTTAAATAAAAGCGAAGGTTATGCATGTTGATAAATTTTGAAATTATTCATATAATGAAAGAGTGCATGATTTTGCCAAAGGCACATGACCACCATATGTTTGAAGAGTTTTTGCATAGTTTTTACTTATGTTTCGAAACATGAAATCTCCTACACTAATTGCATGTTTGAGCGATCTGAACTATGTTTTAAATGAAAGAATTATGCATAATGTGTTATGGCTAAGAAATAGGACTTGCAAGTCTTGGTGTGACGACACCAATTCAGATTACACTATGATAATTCAAAACAGAATAGATTGCACGTTGAAATCAGACTTTTCAGATGTTAAAACTAGAAAATGCATGATTTAGAACAGGATAAAATTGGGCATAAAGAGAGCTTAGGTGGTTCCCCAAAGAACGCATGAGTTCAGAAAACTTATTGCCTAAAACCGTGATTTGCCGATCCGGATATATTATATTACGCTAGCCTAGTGTCTTGTGGCGTATAAGAATAGAAACTCCAAGCCTTGCAGCACACTTGGGTTGGGGGCTTCCCCGCTGAGTCAATGGAGGATTCCATATAGCCCATTGGATTTTACAATTGTAGGGGTGTACCACCTAACTCAGAATTTATACAAAGATCAGACATTGTATTGATAAGAATGATTTGTGATTTTGAGAAAGTGTCCATGTGTTTTAGAACTATTTCATGTATAGTATCTGATAAACTACTCTCCAACTATTTTATTTATATAAAATATTTATTTTGGAACACTTTGCGTATCAGTACATATGTATTGACCCCCCCTCCTCCCTCTAGGTTCTGACGCTTAGTCTAGGGGTCCAGAAAGGCAGTAGATTCGTCAGACATAATTGCAGTGTTCAGTTGGTGAGCCTTCTCTATTCTAGAAAGCCCATCTTTCAAATTATGTCTCTTATTATCATTTTGGTCTACTGGGTGCCTTTTCCTAGTTTTCTGACAGTTATCAGATTTTCATGTAGTAGAGATTTCGCAGACTGAGTTAGATGTTATTTAGACATAGTTTCACTATAGTTTCCATACTCATGTTGAATTTAGAATTTGACCATGTTTCTATAGATGATTACGTTTCCACATCTTCTTTATTTATATGAACGTTGTGCATAATTACAAGATAGAGAAGAGCGTTCCATGCCTTCTTGGTCCGAGATATTCGTCATGGCCAGGCCCTAGTTTTGGTCGTGACATTTATAGACTCATCAAGGATAACATTCACACTTTCTTCAACACATAGAGTTTCTTTTATTGAAAAAACTGTATTCTTGGCTTGATGAGGTGCAGCCCATAAGTACAGCTTTATTTGAGTTTGTTGTGCAAAAATAACCAAAACCTCACAGATTTCATGCTTGTTTCTTATGAATATTTTCCAGGTACACTCAAAGAAGTCATCCACAATGACAAATATACTTCTTTTCTCCTCTACTTTGGACTTGTTGCTTGGAAATTTTAGCTTTGGTATCCCAAGGACCATGTCAGTTGAAATCAAATCATTGCCTTTTTTAAATGAGACACTGCCTCCTTGAAGTGTCTTGAGAGAAAGAACGTAGTCAGACCGTCCAGTCATATGATTTGAATAATTACTTATCAAAGAACTATTTCTGACTGTAATCTTTTTCTCCCACCAATAAACAAAATCATTCATTAGATTTTTTAACTCACTTAAGTTTGAGTTCCCAGTAGGAGGACAACGGTCTGATCAAGTATTTCTTTGCCCATCTAGGTAATGAGAGATTCTTCATATTTTGTAAAAGTTTTGGAACCCATATATATCTAACACTATTCATTCTATCTCTAATCCAACTTTGATAGTTTTTCTTCATGTGACCATCTTTTCAATAATGAGTGCATAGAGGTTGGTGGACTTTGTTTTTTGAAATCTTGAAAAACCTTACCTTGAGACCAAGTGATTGAGGTTTGTACTTATAACCAAGGCCCTTACAATTTCTGACATCTTGACTAAATTTGAAAGGATCTGTAAGGATGTGGTTCATTGTAGAGATTTATTAAGTTCTTCTCTTAGGCAGACCAATTCCCTTTATTACTCTTCATTCTTATAGACTGTGGTCATGATATGATTTTTTGAATCCCTCAATTTTAATTCAAGATCAATTTGAAACTTTGAGGCTTCTTTCCTTACTTTACTATCAAAATCATCTACTTTATCCAGTTGACTCACTAAACTCAAATTTTCACATTTCAACTTAGCAACTTGTTCCACAATTTCAAATATTTTGAGAATTAAAGCTATTAATTCAAGATCCTGATCTTCTACTTTCTCTTGTAGAGCATTTTTCTTCCCTTTATTATCAGTATCATCTACTTTCTCCAGTTGACTCACTAGACTCAGATTTTTGGATTTCAACTTAGTAACTTGTTCCTCTGTTTTAGATATTTAGAGAGTTAAAGCGATTAATTCAAGCTCCTAATTCTCTACCTTCTCTTCTAGGGAATTTTTCTCAACAGTCAGTTCACACATAGAATCAATCAACACATTAGCAAGCTTTTTTATCTTTTTAGCTAAGTATTTTTCAAAGTTTTCTTTAATGTCAGAAAGAGTTAACTCATTTACTTCTTCTTCATCAGTATTTACCATAAGAGTAAACAAGGAATCAAAAGTCACTTTCTCATCCTCCACTGCCAGCATGGAAATATCTTCATGCTTTCCATCTTTCTCAGATTTACTAGAAGAATCCCCCATACTGCTATGGCCAACTTAACTACAAATTCAAGTGCAACCTTTCGTCTAGACTTTATAAGGACCTGGTCCCTGTTCTTTCCTTTGTTACCTCCAGTCTTGAGATATTCCTTGAAATATCTTTTGTGCATTGTATAGTCCTTAATAAAATGCTTAGGACTTCCATATTTGTGACAGACTTCAACATTGCCACCCGTTTTGCTGCTACTTCCTCTTCTTTGAATCTGACCACTTTTCTTTATAACTCTAATGATTTTGTTTTCCAAATAAGAAACATCAGTGTCTTTTTCACTTGAATCTGACTTAGAAGCCTTCAATGTATGAGATATTCCCCTTTTTACTTCTTTGTTCTCTTGCCCTTACTTTTTCTTAAGATCATGTGTCTTCAGATTACCAATAAGTTCATCCATAGTGAGAGTTTCTAGGTTTCTTACCTCAGTGATAGCATCCACTTTGCCTTCTTGGGATTTATGCAGAACCCTAGAATTTTTCTCACCTATTTGTATAAAGAAATTACTTCTCCTAAGTAGTGAACTCATTAGAGATTAAAGTAAATCTTGTATGCATCTCTTAGATAGTTTATGTTTCTTTCATGATGAAGGTTTCATATTGAGTAGTCAGCATATCAACTTTTGAATCTTTCACATCAGTTATTCCTTAATTAGCAATCTTCAAGCAATCCCAGATTTTCATAGAATTTTCACATGTAGAAATCCTATTGAATTCATCAGGCCTTATAATTTTTCTCAACTTTCCTTCTATCTTTATCGTCATTTTCTCTTCTACTTTTAACAACCTTTCTTATTATGTCTCCTTTATTGACCTATCTAACTAGCATATGGGGACCATACAGAATTACATCCATCAGCTCACTATCCTCAGCCATAATGAAGTGATACATCTTTGTTTTGCACCACCCATAGAACTGCCCATTAAATCTAGGTGTTCTAGTGGTAGATCACCCTTCTTCTAGATTAGGTGGAGCAGCTATGATAACCAAATCACTCTAGGTTTTAACTATTTAGAGTGTTCTGGTGCTAAAACCAATTGATGAAATGTAGGGGGGTTGCACTACACTATGAGGGACCAGGTTCCTTTGAGTCAGTCATAGGAAATCAAACAAAAAAGTACTAGAAAACTAAAACATTGTTGAAAACTAAAGAACACAAACATTTAATGTAGAAACCTCCTTGCTCAATGAAGGAAAAAACAAGGCTTGCCTGCACAAGAACTTAACTATCCACTATAATCGAACTCTGAGTACAGACTCCAATGAACCTAATTCTAGTTCCACCTACTTTTAATAACTCTATTACAAGCACTACCATTACAACTCTGCCAAGAACTCACCTTGATATTGATTAACACTAACCAATATCAAACTCAAGAAACTCTACCTAATCTCTCTCAAGAACAGAAAGAATACATTACACTTATAACACAAATAATTTAGTTACAAGCAATGACTTGACTTAGGAACACTCATCTTTCAGTACATAAAAAAAATTACGAACTTGAGCAATATTGCAAAATTTAGTTTTTACCTAATACCCTCTCCTCTATTCTAATTTGGAAAAAACTCACCAATTGAGAAGAATTCTCTTACTTTTATAGTGGAACAATGATTAAGGTAGAAATCTGATTGGGCAAAGGGTCCTGAAACATATCAACTCACATGCGCAATTTATTACGCTAAAAGACAAAATTGCACAGACCTTGTGACTGTTGTATGTTCCCATGAAGACTAGGGACATGGTCCCCGTATTGTTAGCTGGTCATCATGAAAATAAGATATAGCATTTTACCTTTAAAAAAAGCATTTATAATTACGCATACTTCTTTCCAAATAATTTCCCAGCAACTTTAAAGGAAAATTCAAGTAAACCCATTAGGTCTACTAGCACTTTCTCTGTTAAGATAAAAAATTATACCTTTTACATCTCTTCATAACA
Source organism: Capsicum annuum (assembly GCF_002878395.1). Taxonomy (NCBI): domain Eukaryota; kingdom Viridiplantae; phylum Streptophyta; class Magnoliopsida; order Solanales; family Solanaceae; genus Capsicum; species Capsicum annuum. The sequence goes on from NW_025860098.1 coordinate 449,612, forward strand.
ATAGGTATTTAACCTACTATTACCCTCTGCAAAAACTAATTAAGGAATAACTACCAATACTGAAATTACCCCCTCACGCATGTTGGATGTGTATTGATTCTGCAAAAATCCTATTGCTTCAGTAGAAACCTACTCACTCCCTTCAGTCCTTTCTCTATAGCATTTCTTCATTCTTTTGATTTCCAGCTTATTTTTTCTTCCCTAACCAATCTATCAAAAACTAAGTGTTGTGATCCTCTATAGAAAACCATTCAATCTCATTCTTTTGTCTCCAATATTCTTCCTCAATCATCAGTGTCTAATTAATTTAGCTTGTGCTTGCTTCAGAAATACCCTATTTGCACCAGTTGTGAATCTTCATATAGTTCTTCTTTTATTCTAACGTCTTCTTAATCACCAATTGCAGAAAATATTAACCAGCTTTTCTTTGCTCCAAGTAGTTAGATTTATTTTGGTCATCTTTATTTTAACTTTCACATTTATAAAATCATCCTCATGAATAACAGAATTGCAAGCACTTTGCAATATCTCATTTAAGCCTTCTGTGTCAACCAAAAACATTAGGAACCTGATAGCCTCCTAATCTATTCTTGACCTCCACAAGCTAATTGTAGAGGTGCATAATCTAAACTAGTACTTGCAAGATATTCTAATTAAATATTATCGAATATTCCAGAGAAAGCTTGATTAATTAAAAATCTATCAAGTCTCTTAAAAGTACAAGCCTCATCTGCCCTTCCATTCCACTAGGTAAAGCTATTGCCTTTTTAATGAATATCTAGTATCTTAAGGAGTTGACATAAAAGGAAAAATTTGCATACTCTTGTGGATATACTGGAAGACCACCAATTTACTCTTTATCATAAAGTATAACATTGAAATTACTTCCAACCGACCAAGGTACTCTCATATTTTGATTCAAAGCATACATCTCTATGTAGCATCACATTTTGCATAAAAATAGTGCTTACTATGTCCTAACCATAAATAAGAAACTTCATCTATACAGTAATTTGTTGTTTTGTATGGTATTTTTTGTACTTTAGCACTTGTCTAGCTTTCTTATAAGGTTTCATCAAAGCAAAAATATTGAACTTATGATGTTTGTACAGTATTTGTACCTTATGGAAAGCATGATTAGCCCTTACAGGTCTTGTATTTTAAAATAAAGCTTTTATTATCATTTATTAGATAACTTGACTTCCCTTTTAGGTAACACTCTAATGGGTTGTTGCAATTCTATTTTGACTTTGGTTTTCTTCATCTTTGAATTTGTTCGTAGAGATAGACTAGTTTTCTTCATAACTAATTTTAAGTAATGTTGGTTGCTCTCTTCCTCTTTATCTTCAATATTTCCTTCAAAATTGTTGATATAGTGGTCTATTTCCTTTGTCTCATTACACTTGTGAGATATTATTTTATGTAATTTCTTCACAGGGGAAGCTTTCTTATTTTCTGGAATAGGTTTTGCATAACAATAATATCTTGAACCTCAGCTGATGACATTTCTAACATCTTTGTCTCTATTATAGATTGATCTGTCCCAATTAAATCATTTACACTTGCCAAAGTGGTGTCCACACTTAAAGGGTCATGCTAACTGGCATTAGCTAGTTCTTCCTCTACATTATTTACTTCTCCAATCTTTAATTACAAGATGTTTTTAGAAATACACCAATAATTTTCCCATTGTTTCAGGTGATACTTAACTCCAGCCCTTTATCCTCATTGTTACTAATATTGTTGTCTTGATATGATCTAAGTGAATCACCTGATGTATTATCTTTATGAATTCTGTTGTTGCTCACACTTTTCTTTTTGTTGCTATTCTTATTTCTTTGTATATCTTTCTCTACTTCATTATTTATTTTATTCAATTTATTGTGCATATATGTCGCATTATCATCACAGTTGTTTATAAGGACCTTTCCAGTTCACCCTACTTGTTATTGTTAGCGTCTAATTCTGCATGTCATGACTAGCTATAACATTTCCTTTATGTTGTTGCTTCTAATGATAACCTGCCCCTTGTAATTTTAACTGTCACTTTATAGAGCTAATGTAATGACCCTTCAGGTTATTTTTCATATTTATGCATATCCTCACCGTTTGAGATTCTTCATAGCTGCCCTAAGTCATTTATGTCTTATTGGGACTAACAATTTGGTTATCGGGTAGTTCATTTGATTTTTCGAGCCAATTCCCAGTTTTGAAGTATTCGTTGGTTCCAAATAGCCACAAAGAATAAACTTCAGTGAAACAGAATCGGATGTAAATTCTGACTACTCCAGTAGATCCATAATATAAATTTTAGTCTAGGTAGACCTTCGGTTCAGTTCCCAAAGCACCCGAGCTCATTTCAACCTATTGGTCGGAAAGTTGAAAATTAGAAAGAATGAGTGTGGGACCCACATTTAGTCAAAATGACCTAAGATTGAAAATCAGACTTTTCCATTGCATCCCGGACATCAATTATCGGATAGGGAGACCCTTGGTTCAGGTCCCAAGGCTCCCAGACATATTTTGGGCTATTGAGCAAATTTTATGAAAAGTCGTGAAACTATACGTGTGGTGCCGAATTTTTGCCTAAATGATCTCCGGTAAAAATTTTGATGATTCCAATAGATTTGAAATGTGGTTTACACTCAAAATTCACTATTGGATCATGTTCTTTGGATTCCGGATGAGTTTCAAGGATCAAAAACTTATTTTTGAGTTTACTATCATCTGGTACAACCGCGTTCGCGGCCAAGAGTGTGCGATTGTGGGTAGCACAATTGTGGCCTATATGACTGCGATGGCGGTGTCTCTTTAGCTGAAGGGGATATATTAAGACCCTAGGATGCATTTGGGACATTTCCCTTCACCATTTAGACCTAGAAAACCCCAAAATGAGTGTAATAACTCAAAATTGGTCATCGGGGTGACTTAGGAGCTTAATTATCATCTTGTATCGCGATTATTTTCAAGATTAAGGTAAGAATTTCTTAAATTCATGCTTGAATTTCTTAGTTTGGACCCAAAATCTCAATTTAGCTTAGGTCTTGATTTTAGCCCAAGTATGCTTAGTTTTAGGTTGGAGACAAACCCTGGAAACTAAAGGTTTTAGGTTGAGTAGGACAAAGCCTGTGTACTTGGAGTGTAATTTTAGTGACATGGGGCAAGAGGGCAAGGTGGTAGTGAAGTTGGAGTCTTAGGTGGTATGTAAAACAGAAAGTTTTAAGTACCTTGAGTCTATGATTCAGGGGAATAGAGAGATTTACGAGGATGTCTCTCACCATATTGGGGCAGGTTGGTTGAAATGGCGGCTTGTCTCGGGAATCCTTTGCGATAAGAAGGTTCCTCCCAAACTCAAAGGCAAATTCTACAGAGTTGCAGTCCGGCCAGCTATGTTGTATGGCACAGAGTACTGGCCGGTGAAGAACTCTCACGTTCAAAAGTTGAAGGTGGTGGAAATAAGGATGTTGCATTAGATGTGCGGTATCATGAGGGCTAATAGGGTTAGGAATGAGGCTATTCAGGACAAGGTGGGAGTGGCGTCGGTGGAGAATAAAATTCAAGAAGGGAGGTTGAGATGGTTTGGGCATGTGATAAGAAGGGGCACGAATGCTTCAGTTCGTAGGTGTGAGAGGTTGGCCTTAGATGGTTTCAAGCGGGGTAGGGGTAGACCAAACAAATACTGGACAGAAGTAATTAGATGTGACATGGAGCAATTATGGCTCACTGAGGACATGACCCTTGATAGAAAGGTTTGGAGGAAGAGTATTAGGGTTGAGGGCTAAGGGGTGTGGTTAAGTCATAGGCTGGAGTTAGGAGAATTTCGTGTAGCTTGGTTGGTAGGGCTAGGGTTGGGGGGAGAGGGTGCCTTTTATTGGTTCATGTACTTATTTGAGGTTGTTATATCATTGTTATTTTATTAAGTTGTATGCTTACGATATTTGAACACGGTCTCTATCCTTTTCTTGAGCTAGGGGTCTATCGGAAATAGCATCTCTACTTCTTCGGATGTAGTGGTATGGACTACATACATTCTACCCTCTCTAGACCCCACTATGTGGGAATATACCGGATTTGTTGTTGTTGTTGTTGTTGTTATTGTTGTATGCTTAGTTTTCACCCATTCTTTGAGGGTTATGATTCCTTATTCATGTGTAAATATTAGGTTGGTCTCAAAAACTCATTATCCATGTATGTGACCCACTTAGGGCTTTAGTGTTGTTTTTGGACCTGAAGCACAATAGTGTAACATAGGTATCATTAGACTCATATTGATGAGTAGGTTATGGTTTTTATAGTGTGATGGCATTTTGAGGATTTTAAAGTGAAGGCGAGCTTACGGTGCATGAAGTGAGGTTTTGTAGTTTGGCCTTGAGGTAGGCTTTTGTCTACTTTTCTTCATAGATAATGTGTGATATATGTTGCTTGTGAATATGGATGTTAGGCTTGATTGTGGGTAGGATAAATTGGCCTTGATTGTTGATGTTTGAGAATTAGATGAGGATTTTGGACCCGTAAGATGTTATGTTTATAACCCTTTTGTATCTTATTACCTTTCATATTTAGTTTAGATTAGCCATAGCATGGATATGATATAATGATACGTTTGGAATATGGTTTTAGAAGTTGAAGGATGATTTGTATATTTAGCCTTATTGGGCTAATGTGGTGATCTTGAAACCGTAAGTTGGGTGGAGTTGACTAGAGTACCCTTGTTTCTAGTCGAAGTTTCTATATTAGGCTTGAATAAATCTTACTTGACATTTAGAAGATGAACTAGATACCTTAGCCTAGTTTGGGGCATAGTATGCCTGTTTATGGAAATTGTGGGTTAGAAGTGGGATCGTTCGGCCCACTTAAGCCTAAGCTTATTTTAATTCTAATTGAATTAGTGCGGAAGTTAGACATAGATGAGGCTAGTAACCATAGAATAATGTTAATTAATAACTTGGTAACTTGTATTGATGTTCCTGGATTGTGCCTTTTGAGTTATTGTTATGATACTCTTGTGGATGTGATATTGGGCATTTAGAGATGATATTCCTCCTAGATACATTATGTGGCCTATAAAGATACTATTTTTTTATACTTGATGATAGGCCTATAGAGATTCTATTTCTCTTATACTTGATGATTGGCCTATAGAGATGCTATTTCCTCTTAGACTTGATGATTGGCCTATAGATTTGTTATTTTCTTTAGTCATGATTGTTGGGCCTAAAGAGATTATATTCCTCTTAGATATGTAAATTGGACTAAAGAAGCGATATTCCTCATAGTTATGATATATGACCTATTGATATAAGATATCCTATAGACGATTACATGTCGATATATATTATGCCTCATAGATGTGAGATGTCTTTTATATGAGAGATGATTACATGTTTATTTACATTATACCTCAGATATGTGAGATATCTCCTATATATGAGATGATTAGAGATTGTTACGGCTTATAAATATGATTATTGATATGAGTCCAGGATATGTGTAAGGGCCTAAGGTCTTGATTATGATGTTGTGATTATTTTAGGTAAATTAATGGGCCAAGGGTCATCTTATGATATTGATTGAATAGCCAAGAAGTTTTTATCATTATAAATAATATGATTATAGTTTATGAATATGTATATGTTTGTATACACATTTCTCCGATATGGGATAGAGGAACATGCGGTATGATGCTTATTATTCAATTGATTGAATATTGGTGATGGCATTCATAGATTTGATACATTCATGATTATTTACCATTATATATAATGTGATTATAGCTTAAATGTGATGTTATGACTGCTCTTCTTGTTAGACGGTTAAGCTATGTGCTAACTAGTTATCTATTAGGGGACAATTGCACTTGATATCTAGGAATCTAATCTATTAGTTAATGAATCTTGATTAGTTGAAACATAGTAGCTAACAATGGTTAGTTAATGAATGGTGTCATTTAATAAAAGATGGTTAGGTGACAATTAGTAAGGCATTGTCTAGTAATTATTAACAAACATAGGATGATTAGTTGGTAATAATGAGTGGTGGATAAATGGCATTTTTGGTCTAGTGATGAACCTTGACTAGATGATACATGTTGGCTAATTAATAAATAGTTGTTAGTTGCTATCCCGTGAGCAAGGATAAAGTTTAGGCTAATAACTAGAGGTTATGTGATGACTAATGAACTAGTGATTTTAATAAGTGTTGGTTAACTAATAACGAGTAGCTAGGAAGTATTAACAAGATAGATATTCTCTAGTGATATGTGTATGTTTATGAGTATTTTAGTGTATCTTATTTGGAATGGTAATTGTGATGATATTGATACTCGACAAGGTCGGAGGATACTATTATGATGATATTGTTAACTGGCAAGGCCAAAGAATACTATTGTGGCGATATTGATACCCGACAAGGCCAAAGGATGTTATTACAATGATATTGATATTTGATAAGGTTGGAGGATACTATTGTGATGATGTTGATATCCAGCAAAGACAGAGGATACTATTTTTATAATATTAATAACCAACAAGACCGAAGAATATTTTTGTGATAATGTTGATACTCGGTAAGGCTAGAGGATATATTGATGATATATTGATACCCGACAAGGCTAGAGGTTTATTACAATGATGATGGATGTCAAAAGGACAATTATGATGTGTTCTAATATTGATTATGTACTTGGCATTCATTCCTGCATGCACATTTTGTATCACCAGTATGCATCTAAGCCTATCAACTGGTATGGGATGGTTGCATAGATATGGGTGAAGAATATACCTTGTGTTATTGTATGTTGATTAGAGGTTCTGAGACTGGGGCGGTGGGGGTATGCATGTTCTCGACTAGGTATTTGGTTTTTCATAATAGCCGATTATTCACATTGTTATTGATATTGTTGTTATCATTTTTATGGTCATTATTATGGCTAGAATATTATAGATTGGTCTTTGATCTGGTATCGATATTTGACGTATGTCTTCGACCTCTCCTATCGTATAATTGCATTACTATGCACGATTATTTCATGGCTAGCCATATGGATTAGAAACCCCAAGTATAGTAGTATTTAAATACAGATTATATTATAATGAGGTCTCAAAATGAGAATATAGTGATATTGGTTATGCTTTAAATTGACCTCGTGTTTATATGATATTTACCTATATATATATAGTCATTTCTTTGCCTTCTATATTACTATATATATATATATATATATATTTGCGCTTTTTATTCCTCTATTGACTTGGTATATACGATATAACATTGACATATATTGAATATAGTTGGAACAAGATAGTTCATCATGATACTTCCTTAGTTTTAGTATGTTAGACTCTTGGACATAAACAGGATAGTTGTTCTTTATTCTCTTATTAACTTGTTATATGATTTCTAGACTCTTGGGTGTAGTTTCCATTCTATTTATCTATTGTATATATCTACTTTATCTTTGGAGCTTAGTTGGTAGTAGCCTACTGAGTACCATTCGTTTGGTACTCATACTACAATTCTGCAGTCTGCAGATTGTAGTAAAGGCTATCATTATTAATGTGTGCATCATGCAGAGCAGCCCTGGTTCAGAGACTTAGAGTGAGCTCCTGACGTTCGGAGCATTACTTATCTCTCTCTTATGTATTCTACTAGTCTCTAAGTTGTATTTGGAGATAATTTGTATCAGTATGTATCTCTTGATATTTCACTTTTATTCTCCTTTTATATTAAAAGCTCTCTTACTGGTACCACCAAGTTTTGTGATTCTTCTACGTATTGAGCTTTATTTCATATATTCCATATTTTTTTCCTTATATTATTGAGTATTCTATTACTAGCCGTTTTGGACTACGAGTTGGCTTTCCTACCGGTGGGTTATGGTAGGCGCCATCATGACCTGAGAAAATTGGTTCGTGACAAATTTTTATCAAAGCCTAGGTTTCATTGGTGTATTAGTACAAGATCTAAGTGTTAGTAGAGTCCTGTAGATCGGTGCGAACTCAAAAATTTCAGCACAACATCCAACTAGAGGGTCAAAGATGGATATAATAGATCCTCAGTGGCAGCCAAAAAGGATTTGGAAAGAGTCTCCATCAGACTTGTGAAGTTAGGTATAGTTCTTTGGGCCATGGCGACCATTTTGGATTTTGAAGGGCAGTATCTCAAAGTATTTTAAGATTTGGTTCGGTTGTATTGTGATAAGATATTGGTTTAGAGAATGCCTCTTATATGAGATTGGTGATCAGCTAGAGTTAGCATGTATTCACTGCCAGCCTAGAGTTCCTAAGATAGGCTATGATTTTGGAAGTTTTGACATAATTTGTGAATTTCTCTCAACGCTAGTTGGCCAGACATTTGGGCGTAGATTATGTTCTCTCCATATTGATGCTTTCAAAATTGCTATGACTGTAGGGAGACCGATAACAAGTCTAGGGAGTGTCCCTAACATAAGATGCCAGTCATTAAACTTCTTTAGACTATCTCATGATGCTGTGGAATCTTCAGTTAGAGATGGTGGGCTCGGCGCGTAAGTTGATGATTCAGTCGATTGGTCTGAGTTGTACCCATTCAGATTTATTTTCATATGCTTGGTAGGCATGTGACCGTGAATGTCTCTACGATTATTGTACTTTTATTTCCTGCATTTATCTGTTACTATGTGTATAGGGGTTTTCATACCCATTGATAATTATATGCCTTGATGAATTTATATCGGTCATTTTGTACCTTATTGTTGAATTCATGATTATGTTACTACTCCATGGCTTATTTCTTTTAGTAGTGGATGAGTACATCTATATTGATGTTTTTTCCCTATGGGTGTGGTTTAGGGTTTGATTCCTATTTATCTTGGTACATTATCCCTATTCTGGCCATTGAGTGGTACATGATATTGATATTTATTTTGGTACCGCCTGTTCTGTTTGATGACATTGATATTGTTATTGTTATTGCTACCACGGTGTGACGTTATTAATATTACTTAATGTTATTACTAGATATTGTTATATGGTGAATTTGATTCTCGTCAGGTAGTTATATAGACTAGTGTTACTAGTTAGACTTTTATTTTCTTACGATACTATTTGGTGACTTGAGTAGATATAGCCCAATTTGATGATTTCTTTTCCCCTAATGTGGTGAGGTTGATTATGTTCACTCTTGGTGAGTTGTATTAGATTGATTTTGGGGGGGTGTTGTAGTATTAATGGTAAGTGACCCTTTGTGCTTTTTGTGGAGTTTGAGTCGGCAATTTAGTTATGTTTCCTATTTTTGAGTTTGGGATCCTTACACTTGCCTCTTAGGTTGTGAAGGATTTTGTTTTGGATATCCTTATGATATAACCCGTTTATGAGATGGACCAGTTTGAGGTTCATTCTTTGTTTGTGGCTATTTCCTTATTCAATAGTGATGTTGATGTTGATGTAGAAATATCGTGGATTCATCTCATAGGTATGTTGGGTCCGTTTCCTCATGATTAATTGCATTGTTGTTAGTATGGTGATTAGATACTCCTTTATTATTGTGATATGATTTTACCTTATGAAGTTGGAAATTTAGAGGCAGGTGGCCTTTCCTGTGATCGCTTCTTAAGTTGGAAAATTAGAAACTCTTTAGCTTGAGTTGCTGGTTCTTTTGTGGTGGTCTCAACTCTGACCTTGGTTTTGAGATTGGTATTTCTTCTTCGATGATGTTATTCTTAGGTGGATTTAAGAAATCCCTATTTTAGCATTTGTTCATCCTAGAGGCTTGGTGGAGTGATTCTTATTGATGATATATGCTTATGGCTATTTCTTTGCCTAGATGGAGTATTGGATTCGATAGTTTCCAGCTTAAGTTTCATTTTTAGTTGCTAGAGCTTTTGCCATTCCTGATGTGATTTTCAGCCTTGGGAAGTTTTTTATTATGTTTGGATAGTTCATGCCGTCTATCAGATATGGTGTGAATTATATGTATTTTAAGCCAATGATTTGTCCTTTGGCATAATTCCTATTTTACAACTATATTTTGTTCCCTCCAGCCGATATAGAGTTAGTTTCTTATGTTATCAGTCAATGGTTATCCCTGTGGTGATTTTTCTCTCCAGATATATCTTGACTGTGATTTGTTATATTTTATCTTGGATATGTCAGATCTATATACTAAAGTCGATTTGAGATAGTTGACATTGATATAGCCTTATCATTCAAGTTTTGGATTTTGACTCCTTGGAATAGCGATTTGGAAGTATGATAGATTTGGAGCATTAATGCCTACCAAGTTTTAGTTTTGATTTAGATATCTATGATTGAGAGGTTCAGCCTTGGTATTGAGATTTCAACTTAGTGTTGTAGAGCTATTGTGCAGCCTTCGTTTTGGATTTTTTTCAGTTTGAATTTTATTTATAGGCTAGTTGAGCCTACTCTGTGGTTTCTTATTTGGTCTTCTAGACTTCTGCTAGATTATAGTTGATTAGTGTTCAGATGATAGCCCATGGGCCCCATATTGGTTATTTCAGTTTTGGCCTTGATTGTAAGTTTTCTTTAGGAATTTTAGATGATTTACTCAGCGGGAGTAATGTTCTCAAGTTGGATTCAGTATGTCTTCATTTTTGTTGGATGAGACATCATGGAGTGCAATATTCAGTTAAGAGTAGTTATTCCTAAGATTTTGAGATTTCAGTTTAATTTTCATCCGAATTACAGCATTGGCACGGATTGCATTCCATGATTATCTCCATTTGTATGCCAAAATAGAGCCTTATGAGCTTTTTCTCATATTTTCCTTATGGAATTTCAGCTGATCAACTTCAGTTCTTTGAGTTCTCCATGATGAGACTACGTAGACGAGACTTAAGTGATTTTTCTCCTGGCTTGGAGTAGATAGCAGGTACAAATATGTATAGGAATGTTAGTTTTGGATTTAGGGTCGATTTCATGACTCATGTCTTGGTTTTCTTTTGGCTTGGATAAGCCTTTGTTGATTTGTGTGGATATATAGATGGTAGTAGCGTGATGTAATTCAGATGTGCATGCATCATCCTTTTCAGTTCAGCTGGAGGTCAGTTGGAGGTTAAGTTGAGTATACTATTTTTGAAGTAGAATGAGAGTGTTGGTTGATAAAGGGATACTTGTGGCGAAATCCCTTGCAAGTTTTTTCTCTCCACTGAGGTTATCTGGGAAGTCATGCTTGAAGCATGCAGGGCCAGTACCTCGTCCTTTTGAGCTTTTGAGATTCTTTCTATTCATTGACTTTCGAGGATGAAAGTCCGTTTCGTAGTGGATATTGTAATGACCCTTCAGGTTATTTTTAATATTTATGCTTATCTTCACTGTTTTAGCTTCTCCATATCTAATCTAAGACATTTATGACTTGTTAGGACTGACGGTTCGGTTACTGGGCAGCTCGTTTATTTTTTAAAGCCAATTTCCTATTTTGAAGTCTTCACTAGTTCCAAATGGACACCGGGTAAAACCTTCATTAAAATAATCCTGGATGCAAATTCCAACTACTCCCGCATATCCAAAATATCTATTTTAGTCTAGATAGACCTTTGGTTCGGGTTCCAATACACCCGAGCTTATTTCATGTTGTATAGTCTTTTCTTCTTGTATATTACTAAATATATTTTTCTTTTGTTCTTTATTCCTGTATTGACATGGGATATACGGTATAGCATTGACGTATATTGAGTGTAGATGGAATAGGATAGTTCACCCTGATACTTACTTAGTTTTACTATCATAGACTCTTGGACATGAATAGGATAGTTGTTCTTTATATTCTCATTGACTTGTCATATGATTTCTAGACTCTTGGGTGTAGTTTTCATTCTATTTATATGATGTATATATTTTCTTTATCTTTGGAGCTCAGTTGACAGTAGCCTACTGAGTACCATTCATTTGGTACTCATACTACACTTTTGCAGCCTGCAGATCATGGTATGGATTATTGTTGTTGATGTCTTCATCATGCAGAGTAGTTTTGGTTCAGAGAGTTAGAGTGAGCTTCGGACGTTTGGTGTATTACTTATTTCTCTCTTAAGTGTTAGACTAGTCTCTAAGTTGTATTAGGAGATAAGTTGTATTAGTCTATATTTCCTGATATTTCACTTTTTTTCTCTTTTTATATGAGAAGCTCATGAACTGATACCATCAGGTTTTTGGATTCTTCTATGTATTGATCATTATTTCATATATTCCGCATTATTTCCTTAAATTATTGAGTTTTTCGTTACTATTCGTTCCATACTACGCGTTGGGTTACCTAAATGTAGGTTATGGTAGGCACCATCATGACTTGAGGATTGGATCGTGATAACTAAAATTTTAGTTACTATCCCACTATCCACCTGTTTGTTAGTACCCTCCTTCACATTATTTTGTGGAATATCAAAATAGTTAGCAGTGCTAACACCGTGGTTAGATTTTGATTCAACTTCTGAAGTTAGTACACCCTTATCCATCTTAAACCCTTTCCTTGTAGGATTCCACTTTACAAGCACCCCCTTTCCATTTATGTATGCACTTTGAACGGGTGTATTATTTATCTCCTCATTGTTGTTTCCTTCCTTTTCTTTTTTATCTTTTATCATTTTCATTCTTAATTCTAGATGTAAAATTCTACATTCATCTTTCTCATGTCCTTGAAATTTACATGTGTGACAATATTTAGGCAATATGTCGTATTGGATCTTTACAGCTTGCAACCTAGTCTACTTGGTAGTATTATTCACCACCTTTATCTCAACGAATTATGATAATTTTGCAGCAAGATTAACCTAGACTCTAACTCTTGCACAACTAAGGCAAGTTTTTTTAATCATAGCCATGCCCAAATGAATTGGCTTTCCTACTACATTAGGCAATGAAAATAATGATTCTTTTACTAAAAACATATGTAGTAAATCTTGAATGAAATTTAAGTCATCGCCTATGTGGATTCTACATCGGATGCAAACTTTGCATCATAAATGAGTTACTTCATTTGATAAGTCACACCATCCTTGGCAATGTTATAGTAAACATTTTTTGACAACATGTTTATAAAATCCTCCATTAGGCTACAACACATCAAAATATGCCTATTTCTCGGAAGCCTAATTTTGCAACCACCTTTAACCTTACATTGTTTTTGTATTTAAATCCTCAAATTTTCTAGTTCTGGCCAATCATAACAGAATTTTTCAATAATTGGTAACTGTAAATCCTCTAATACATTCATCTTTGAACTTTTTCTTCAGTCCATGTAACTTCCGGTACTCCATTGTTATATTCCACAAGCGTACTCTCTATAGTGTCATGAATGGTTTTTTTTCCTTGTTGAGAATTATTATTTGGTATCATAAGATCCATAACCTTTATTTTGATCTTTCTTGCTTCCTCAATCTTCATCACATCTAGATAAATTAGCCGGCAAATAGAAATTTTAGGAGTCATCTCCTTACTAGTCAAAATAATACATTCGGATAGAAAGGTGGGGTTATTAAGCTAGTTTGGTGGTACAGTTCTATGAAGACTATTGGGGAATTGAGTGATAGTTGTTGACCAACCCCATGAGGTTGGCTAGTGTCTGGTCTGACCATGCTCGCATTAGTGATGGGGCCTTGTATAGTTAATTGGTGGTGGCATTAGAGAGTGCTAGAAAATGACAATGTTCAATTTTAATTTTAGAAAGAAATTTTGATTTTATGTTACAACCCTCTTATTAAAGTTTGAATTTTTTGCATTTTGACCATTTCCTCTTCCGTAGTTTTGTTGTGGTACTTATAGTCTTTTGGAGTGGGTGAAATGGTTCCCAAGGTGAATAATTGTAATTTAAGTTAGTTTTTTATTTTAAGAGGTTTTTAAGTTGGAATGGCGGACTTTTGTCAACATTCAGAGATTTAGACATCATATGAATATTCAATTAATTTTTTTTTACTCTAGAATGATAGTTTTATGTTAGTAGCTAGTGGTTTGGATCTAGAGTCATTCACATAGATTTTATGTAGTTTGCTAGAAAGTTGAAGTTTTATGTCCTAGAGTAAATTTTAGTCAACATCTATTGATAACCAGATGCATTGCTAAATCTGGTGATTCCAATTAATTCGAAATATTAATTTTAGGCTAGTAGAATTATTGAATTGTGGTTCCGTGATTCTGAATGATTATTTGAGGTTCTATTAGGGAGTTTTGGACTTGTAAAAGTTGTTTTTTTTTTTGATATCTAGTGCCATGAAATTGTTCTTGATCCTCACAAACTTTCTATCATGATCAAAAAATATATCTCTAGTAGTCATTGTGATCACGAGGAGGGATGTTACAATTGTGAAGGCTTAGCGATCCAGTCTATGTTTGGGGCAAATTATTCATGGTGTTTTATATGGTTGGATTGGGATAGTGGGGTCCTAGTATAGGTTAGGGTCACAATAATGATGCTATATCTTTCACCGCAATAAAGGGATCACCTAGATAAATTATTCCATATCTTTTATGAATCAAAGCCCCTATATGTCCACTTTTGAAGCGTAAAAACTTGATTTTGAGTGATTCTAAAGAGGGTTTTTGAGATGTCGTCATTAACTAAATTTCTAAACCTATATTTTAATAGTTCTAATGATTATTTTATGTTTTTATCTTCAAATTTTGGTTTTTTAACTTGAAAAATTAGGGTTTTCCATTGATTTTAAAAGAAGGTATTTTAATAATTTCAAGGCAAACCTCAACTTTTTTTTCAATAAAATTTCATATTTGAATGCCTTTAGTTATAAAAAAATTATTTTTCTGGTTAAATTCTAGTTTTGCACTTGGGGCTTGGGGTTGACTGGTTACATCAAACTTTAAGTGTAAGAATATGAGTGTTTTTTTTTTATTTTGTGTTCTTATGTAGAATCCATATTTGACTAGTTTGGCCTCGTTCAGAGGAGATTTGGAAGGGAAAGGCTACATTTTGGGTGTTCTTTTATGGCAAGTTTAGATTCTTTTGATTCTTGTGTGATACATTATATGTTACTTATGTGTATGAAAGTAATATAGATTGGGGGTCACGTATGGATGAGTTAACAAAAATCTATGTGGGTATCTATATTATGTGATGCTCAAGAAGTAATTAATTGTCTTATTGAACTATTTTCTACTTATTTTCTAGCACGATTGTTATGTATTGTATCTACTTGTTGATTTTAATCCTTCTTGAGAGTTTGACACAAATTATCATAGTAACTGTTGAAAGAATTAGGTTTTGCTATTGAGTATTATAAATATGTCTATACCTACTGTGGAATTTCAAAAGAGATGAACTTGAACTAAAAGTTGAATTGATTTATGATATAAAATTCTGTGCTTGATCTTGTACTTGTCATTAGAGATAGGAGTGGCACGCCTACACGTCATAGAGTGCATTTTATTCTAATTGGAGTTGCACGCCTGCACATTATTTATATATACATAGACTAGAGTTGCACGCCGATAGATTATTTATACACATATATGGAGTAGAGTTGTATACCTACATAATAATATATTGGGAATGGAGTTGCACTCATGCCTAATACATGAACCTCATGAGTCTCCATGAGTCCCAGCTAGCTATACAGAGCAGTGGGTGTGTACAAAATATATGCATTACACTCTTCCATACTTTCCTCCTGGTCTTTGAAAGATGTTATTTTATAAATATGAGTTTACCTATAGAGAAATATAGTATTTGATTATTTTATTCTATTTGATAGTGGTTTTCCTTGATTTAAAATTGATATTTGATTTGCTCGTGTGAATAGGTGAGTTGATGTGTGTGTGTGTTTGTGTGTATGTGTTGTTATTACATGTTAGCCTAAGTATGACCTTGTTATTTTCATGTGTGTAGATTATACTGAGTAGTTTAGAATTTGGGTGTTCCTCGCCATTGCTTTGTGTAAGGATCGAAAAAATGATGATGTTGAGTACATTTGTTTTGACATACATCTTTGTCTCTATTGCACTTGTATGGGTAGGTGCTTAGTCCAGAGCTCTAGGACGTCGATTGCCCTTTGTTCTTGGATCCTGTCTTCGAGATTCTAGTTAGCTACTACCTGATGTGTGGCTTTCCAAAATTTCATTTATGTTTTCTTTATAATATCATCTCTATTTTTTTCTTTAATACTTTAGATGCTCAGTTGTACTCATACTTATATTAGAAGCTTGTACTTCTTGACTCTAATTTTGGGATAGTTTTCTTCTATTTCGATACAGAGATTTCGATTCTATTGTTATTTTCATATATTTACTTCATATATTTTTCAGTTATCTGTATGTGCAGGTTTTGGTTTACCTATTGTGGGAAGTGTAACATATTTCCTCATGATCGAGTTTTAGGTCGTGACATGTGTCACACCCCTTGTTTTTTCTCCACACCACTAAGAGTTGGGTTTGACAAAAAGAGTTCCTCCAATTAAGGTGATATTTTGAAAAAAGATCATTTATTTATAGAGTTGCCACTTGAGATTAAGTTTTGGTGTTCCAAGTCACCTTATATTGAATCCCTAATAAAAAAATATCACTCTTTAATATTGGTCTACGAACCTGAAATCTGGACAAGAAATTATGTTAATCAGAGGGAAGGTAAAAGACACCCCTTGAGTCCTGTGATTCTGGCAAGATTGTTTTATTAACCAATGCTTTAACTAAATTATTCTTGGGTAATCCTGAGTATATATGGCTTGATATTAATGCTTATTTCCCACCTATTCTTTAATCGGAGCTTTATTCAATGTCTCACAAATATTACTCAATTCAGGGGCTAAGGAGTGTAACAGCACAGATATCCTTCCTGATATTAACCATGCCTTAATTCATTTTTATGTCAAAATAACTTGTACACATCTAGATCCTTACAAATCATAACAGTGAACAACACTTTATATGCATGAACAAATTTAGTGTAATGAAATATTAGCCAAGTAGGATATGTTATGTTTAACAAACTAAATATTTAAAAGAATGGTTTATCCTCCCCGAGCAATTTCACTAACCTATTATTAAAAGTATCATGATGTTGCGGTCATATAGCGACATAACTGAAGAAATATGTAATATCATAATAAATTAAAAAGTGGTTTGCTTTTACCATTACTAAACCCTAAATAGACACAAAGTAAAAAATAAATTGATCGGTCAAAAAATATTGTTATATACAAATTTTTTTAGTCCTTTTCCAAATCATAATTAATTAACATATTTTCATAAATATGTCATTTCTTTTAATTTGAACAAATTATAGATTATAACTAACGAATTAATAATGCTTGATACTGGAATTTGACAAATGTCAATTAATCACATAACTAGCAAATTCTATTTATTGAAAATAAAGGTTTCCACGAAATCACTTCGTTATTGAATAATTAACAAAAATAACTAGTAACATATTATTAAAATGAAAGACAAACTCAATCATGTTATATTTAACTATGTAATTAAGAATTCACTTTCAACAACTGAAAATCAGAAATTATTTAATCCATCTCATATGATTTGTTCAAAAAAATTTCGATCACATAAAAATATTAAAGAAGAGCAATAATAACGGGAATGAACCTTCAATTTCCTTTCTACTAACAACAAAAAATGATGAACAATTTATAGATTTTCAAAGCTGGAAAAGCTAACTTTCAAGAACGATAACTTCGACTTATATTCTTATTTTTTTCTCTCTCCTTGTGTAATTTTTTTTTCTTTTTGTATATATAAATGTAGTCTGTCCATGTGTATGTACATACTTCTTCTTTTTATGTGTTGTGTGTTTATATAGTGTTGTAGGAATGTGTTTTGTGCAGATTTTCTTTAGGGATGTGAAGAAGTTGTAGTTAGTGTTATTATGTGTGTGGGCTTTAGAAAAGTTATAAGGTGTATGTGGGAGTATTAGCATAGTGGAATGGTTGTAAAGACTATTTCCATCGTTATGTATAAACCTATCCATCCCGTCGATGTCGCTATAGTGACGTGCATGTCACTACAACATAGCGATGGGCATGTCTCTTAAGCGAAGCGACAGTCAACCCAATTAACGACTGCTATCGTTACATGTGTCGCTATGGCGATAAAAGTTGCAGATTTCTTTTCAAATTTTCCGAAATGTTTTATTAGACTAAAATGCATTTTAGAGCAAGTGAGACGTAATTTTGGGCGACTTTCATCAGATTATCATTATTTGGCTTTGAAAAGGTAGGAATTTTATCCCTGTTAGCTAGTAATTGATAATTTAGCCTTCGAATAATTAATTTCCAAAGTTCGGGAAGGGTTTAGGGATGAATTTAGTGGTGTTTCTGGTGCAAAGGAGTAAATTATGTATGAATTGAATGGGGTTGGATTATTATTTTTTAATTTATCCTAGCCTTTCATTAATTCCCTAGTTCATCCATAGAATTTGTAGTTTTAGGTGAATTATGATCTAAAAGCCCTAGAACGGGGAGGCAAAGAAGATGAACTTGGTCATAGGGTTGGATGTGATTTAGAAATTTTAATGCAGTAGGTCATTTCATTAATTTTACATTTGTATTTGTTTCTCTAGACTGAGATCAAGCAAAAATTATACAGAAGGGAAAAGCTCTGTCTTAGAGGGGTTCTGAAAGTTTGATCTGAGGCAAGTGATGGTATTGTAGTTTAATCTTATTTTTATTATATGTGCATGTTACCTACGTCGCTGTGTAGATTGTTAGTGAATATTTGTTGGTCCTTTCAATTCAGATGATTTTACCTTGTTACATACTTTTGACTTACCTTATTAATTATTGTGGAATGTCTTGGTAAAATATGGTCCATTTAATTTTTCATGGCCATTTGAGTGGACAAATGGGCGAAACGATGCGAACGGGGCATTTTCTTGCCAATTTGGTGTGATATAGCCCACGGTTTTAGGGGTGGGCCTGGTGTTTGAACATGCTATTGACCGAAAATCGACTAAGGCATGCCAGGTAGGTTGGAGATCATCCCATTATGGTCCGTTAAATTTTTCGTGGCCATTTGGGTGGACAAATGGGTGAAACGGCGCGAATGGGCCATTTTCGAACCAAATCAATGTGCTATAGTCCACAATTTTGTGGGTGGTCTCGGGGTCTAGGGGTTCTGTAGGCCAAAAATTGATCAGGGCGTGCCAGGGAGGTTGGGGATCATCCTAGTGTGGTCTGTTTAATTTTTTATGGCCATCAGGGTGGACAAACGGGTGAAACAGTGCGAACGGGACATTTTTGGACCAAATCGATGTGCTATACCCTACGGTTTTGGGGGTGGGCTCGGGGTTCGAGCATGCTGTCGGCTGAAAATCGATCTAGGCATGACAGGGAGGTTGAGAATCGTTCCAGTATGGTTTGTTTAATTTTTTGTGGCCATTTGGGTGGATTAATGGGCAAAACAGCACGAACGGGGCATTTTCGGGGTAAATCAGTGTGCTATAGCCTACGGTTTCAGGGGTGGGCCGGGGGTCCGGGCGTGCTGTGGGCTAAAAATCGACCAGGGCATTCTAGGGAGGTAGGGGATCATTCCAGTGTGGTCCATTTAATTTTTTATGGCCATTTGGGTGGACAAATGGGCAAAACAGCGCGAACGGCGTATTTTCACGCCAAATTGGTGAGCTATAGCCCACGGTTTCAGGGGTGGGCTTAAGGTTTAGGGCGTCCTGTGGGACAAAAATCAACCAGAGCGTTCTAGGGAGGTTGGGGATCATCCCAGTAAGGTCCGTTTAATTTTTTTTGTCCATTTGGGTGGACAAACAAGCGAAACGGCACAAATGGTGCATTTTTGGGCCAAATCAGTGTGCTATAGACCATGGTTTCAGGGGTGGGCCCAGGATACGGGTGTGCAGTAGGCCAAAAATTGAACAAGGCATGCCAGGGAAGTTTGAGATCGTACTAGTATGATCCGTTTAATTTTTTGTGGCCATTTGGGTGGACAAATGGGTGAAACGGTGCAAACGGGGCATTTTCAAGCCAAATCGGTATGCTATAGCCCACGATTTCAGGGATGGGCCTAGGGATCGGCTGTGCAGTGGGCCAAAAATTGATCGGTCATGCCAGGGAGGTTGGGGATCATCCCAGTGTGGTTCGTTTAATTTATTGTGGTGATTTGGGTAGCAAACGGGCAAAACATCACAAACAGGGCATTTTTAGGCCAAATTAGTGTGTTATATTCCATGGTTTGGGGGTGGGCCCGGGGTCCAGGCGTACTGTAGGCTGAAAATTATCCAAGGCATCCCAGTCAGGTTGGAGATTGTCCCAGTGTGGTCCTTTAAATTTTTTGTGGCCATTTAGGTAGACAAATAGGCAAAACATCATGAACGAGACATTTTTGGGCTAAATTAATGTGCTATAGCCTATGGTTTTGGGGATGGGCCTGGGGTTCGAGCGTGCTGTGGGCCAAAAATCAATCGGGGCATAACAGGGAGGTTAGGGATCGTCCTAGTATGGTCCGTTTAATTTTTTGTGGCTATTTGGACGGACAAATGGGTTAAATGATGAGAACGGGGTGTTTTCGAACCAAATCGGTATCCAATAGCCCATGATTTTAGGGGTGGGCCTGGGTTTCGGGTGTGCTGTGGGCCGAAAATTGACCAAAGCGTGCTATGGGGGTTGAGGATCGTCCCAGTATGGTCTGTTTAATTTTTCGTGACTATTTGGACAGACTAAAGGGCGAAATGATGCAAAAGGAACATTTTCAAGCTAAATCAGTGTGCCATAGCCCACGATTTTGGGGATGGCCCGGGGTTTGGGCGTATTATGGGACAAAAATCGACCAGGGCATGGTAGGAGGATTTAGGAACATCCCAATGTGGTCCATTTAATTTTTTGTAGCCATTTGGGAAGACAAACGGGAGAAACGGCGTAAATAGGGCATTTTCAGGCCAAATCGGTGTACTATAGCCCATGAATTTGGGGGTGGGCTCGGGGTTTGGGCATGCTGTGGTCAAAAAATTGACTGGGGCATGCTAGGGAGGTTAGGGATCATCTCAGTATATTCTTTTTTATTTTTCGTGGCCATTTGGATGGGCAAACAGGAAAAACAGTGCAAACAGGGCATTTTTGGGTCAAATCGGTATGCTATAGCCCATGATTTTGGGGGTGGGCCCAGGGTTCAGGTGTTTTATGGGCTGGAAATTGACTGGGGTGTGCCTGGGTGGTTGGCGATCATTGTAGTATGATCCGTTTAATTTTTCGTGGCCATTTCTGCTGACAAAAAGGCAAAACAGCGAGAATGGGGCATTTTCGAGCCAAATTAGTGTGCTATATAACCCACTATTTCAGGAGTGGGCTCGGGGTCCAAATGAATTATCAGCCAAAAATTGACCGAGGCATGTCGGGTAGGTTGGGGATCATCCCAGTGTTATTTGTTTAATTTTTTTTTTGGCTATTTTGGCAGACAAATTGGAGAAATGGCACGAACGGGGTAGTTTCGAGACAAATCAGTGTGCTATAGCCCATAGTTTAGGGGGTGAGCTTGGGTTTTGGGCACCCTTTAGGCCAAAAATTGGTTGGGTCATGCTAGGGAGGTTGAGGATCATCTCAGTGTGGTCCGTTTAATTTTTTATGGCCATTTGGGAAAACAAACGGGCAAAATGGCGCAAACAAGGCATTTTCAAGCTAAATCGGTGTGCTATAGCCCACAGCTTTGGGGTTGGTCCAGGGTTCGGGTATGCTGTGGTCCGAAAATTGAACGAGGGGTGCTAAGGAGGTCAAGGATTGTCCTAGTGTGGTCCGTTTAATTTTTCGTGGCCATTAGGGTAAACAAACGAGTAAAACAGCTCGAACGGGGTATTTTCGGGCTAAATTGGTGTCCTATGGCCCACGGTTTAAGGGTTGGACCTGTGTTTCGGGCGTGCTGTTGGCTAAAAATCGATCAAGGCATGCTTGGGAGGTTGGAGATCATCCTAGTATGGTTTTTTTAACTTTTTGTGGTCGTTTAGGCAGACAAATGGGATGAACGGCGCGAATGAGGCATTTTTAGGATAAATCGGTGTGCTATATAGTCCACAGTTTTGGGGGTTGGCCCGGGGTCCAGGCGTGTTGTGGGACAAAAATTGACCAAGGCATGCCAGGGAGGTTGGGGATTGTCCAAGTATAGTCCGTTTGATTTTTCGTGGCTAGTTGGGTGGACAAATGGGCGAAACGACACGAATGGGGTGTTTTTGGGCCAAATTGGTGTGCTATAGCCCATGATTTCGGGGGTTGGTCCGGGGTTCGGGCGTGCTGTACATCAAAAATTGACCGCGGCATACCAGGGAGGTTAGGGATTATCCCAGTGTGGTTCGTTTAATTATTTCTTGCCATTTGGGTGGACAAACGGGCGAAATGGTGCAAATGGGGCATTTTCGGGCCAATTCTGTGTGCTATAGCCCACAGTTTTGGGGGTTGCCCAGGGTCCATGCATGCTGTGAGCTGAAAATTGACCAGGGCGTGCCAGGGAGTTTAGGGATCTTCCCAGTGTGGTCCATTTATTTTTTTTATGACCATTTGGGTGGACAAACGGGCAAAACAGGGCATTTTCGTGCTAAATAGGTGTGCTATAGCCTACTGTTTTAGGGGTGGGCCCAGGGTCCGGGTGTGTTGTTAGCCAAAAATCCAACGGGGAGTGAAAGGGAGGTTGGGGATCATCCCAGTGTGGTCCGTTTAATTTTTTGTGGCCATATGACTGGACAAATGGGAGAAACGACACGAATGAAGCATTTTCAGGCTAAATCGGTGTGCTATAGCCCACGATTTCGAGGGTGGGCCCAGGGTCTGGACATGCTGTGGGCCAAAATTGACCGAGGCATGGCAGGGAGGTTGGGTATCATCCTAGTGTGGTCCGTCTAATTTTTTATGTCCATTTAGGTTGACAAACGAGCAAAATGATACGAACTGGGCATTTTTGGGCCAAATCGATGTTCTATAGCCTACAGTTTCGGGGTTTGGCGTGGGGTCCGAGTCTGCTGTGGGCCAAAAATTGACCAACGCATGCTAGGGAGGTTGTTGATCATTCCACTGTCGTCCGTTTAATTTTTTGTAGCCATTTGGGTAGACAAATAGGTGTAACGGTGCGAACAGGGCATTTCGGGCAAAATTGGTGTGCTTTAGCCCACAGTTTTGGGGGTAGGCCTGGGAGGTCGAGGATCATCCCAGTGTGGCTCGTTTAATTTCTTATGCCTAATTGGGTTGATAAACGAGCAAAATGGCGCGAACGGGACATTATCAGGATAAATCGGTGTGCTATTACCCACGGTTTTGGGGGTGGGCTGGGGGTCCAAGCGTTTTTTGGGCCAAAAATTGACTGAGGCGTGCTAGTGAAGTTAGGGATAGTCCCAGTGTGGTACGTTTAATTTTTCATGGCCATTTGGGTGGACAAACGGGCAAAACGATTCGAAGGGGGCATTTTCAGGCCAAATTGGTGTGCTATAGCCCATGGTTTCGGTAATGGGCCCGGGGACCGGACGTGCAATGGGACAAAAATTGATTGGTCCGTGCCAGGGAGGTTGGAGATCATCCTAGTGTGGTCCGTTTAAATTTTATGGCTATTTGGGTGGCAAATAGGCAAAATGGAGCGAATGGGGCATTTTCGGGCTAAATCAGTGTGCTATATCCCACGGTTTTGGGGGTGGGCCCGAGGTCCGAGCGTGCTATAGGACAAAAATTGTCTGGGGCATTCCATTGAGGTTGCTGATCATCCCAGTAAGTTCCGTTGAGTTTTTTGTGGCCATTTGGGTGGACAAACGGGCGAAACGGCGCAAACGGGGCATTTTTGGGCTAAATCGGTGTGCTATAGCCCATGGTTTCGGGGGTGGGCCTGGAGTTCGAGCGTGCTGTGGGATGAAAATCGACCGGGGCATGCCAGGGAGGTTGGGGATCATCCCAGTGTGGTTCGTTTAATTTTTCGTCGATATTTGGGCAGATAAATGGGCAAAACGATGCGAACAGGGCATTTTCAAGCCAAATCGATGTTCTATAGCCCACGATTTTAGAGGTGGGCCCGGGTTCTGGGCGTTCTGTTGGCCAAAAATTGACCAGAGCATGCTAGGGGGTTGAGGATTGTCCCAGTATTATTCGTTAAATTTTTCATGGATATTTGGGCAGATAAACAGGAGAAACAACGCGAACAGGATGTTTTCAAGCCAAATCGATGTGCTATAGCCCATAATTTCAAGGGTGGGCTTTGGGTACGAACGTGCTATCGGCCGAAATCGATCGGGGCATGCTAGGAGGGTGGAGGATCATCCCAGTGTTGTCCATTTAATTTTTTGTGGACATTTGGGCAGACAAACGGGAGAAACGGCATGAACGAGGCATTTTCAGGACAAATCGGTGTGCTATAGCCCACGATTTTGGGGTGGGCCCAAGGTCCGGGCGTGCTGTAGGACAAAAATTGACCGTGGCATGCTAGGGATATTTGGGATTATCCCAGTGTGGTCTGTTTAATTTTTTGTGGCCATTTGGCAGGCAAACGGGTAAAATTACGCGAACTGGGCGTTTTCAGGCCTAATCGGTCTGTTATAGCCCACATTTTTGGGGGTGGGCCCAGGTTTTGGGAGTGTTGTGGACCAAAAATTGATCGGGGTATGCCTAGGAGGTTGGGGATCGTCTTATTATGGTCCGCTTAATTTTTCATGGCCTTTTTTGCGGATGGGGCATTTTCGAGCCAAATCGGTGTGCTATAGCCCACTGTTTCAGGTGTGGGTCTGGGGTCCGAGCGTGCTGTCAACCAAAAATTGACCGGAGCATGACAGGGAGGTTGGGGGTAGTCCCAGTGTGGTTCGTTTAATTTTGGACGAACAAAAGGGCAAAACAGCGCGAACGGGACATTTTTGGGCTAGATCGATGTCCTATAGCCCATGATTTTAGGGGTTAGCCCAGTTACGGGTATGCTGTGGGATAAATATTGACCGACGGATGCCTGGAGGTTGGGTATCATCCCATTATAGGTCATTTTATTTTTTGTGGCATTTGGTTGGACAAACGGGCGAAACAGCACGAATGAGGCATTGTTGGGCTAAATCGGTGTACTATAGCCCACAGTTTCGAGGGTTGGTGCTGGGTCCATGCATGCTGTAGGCCAAAATTTGACCAAAGGCATGCCAGGGAGGTTGGCGATCATCCCAGTGTGGTTCATTTAATTTTTTATGGTCATTTGGGTGGACAAACGGGCGAAACGGTGCGAATAGGGCATTTTCAGGGCAAATCGGTGTGCTATAGCCCACAGTTCTGGAGGTTGGCCCGGGGTCCAGGCGTTCTGTGGGCCTAAAATCGATCAGGGCATGCCAGGGAGGTTGGGGATCATCCCAGTGTGGTCTATTTATTTTTTCGTGGCTATTTGGGTGGACAAACGGGCGAAACAGGGCATTTTTGTGCAAAATTGGTGTTCTATAGCCCACTGTTTTGGGGGCGGGCCCAGGGTCTGGGCGTACTGTGGGATAAAAATCAACTGAGGCATGCTGGGGAGGTTAGGGATCATCCCAGTGTGGTTCGTTTAATATTTTGTGGCCATTTGGGTGGACAAACAGGCAAAACAATGAGAACGGAGCATTTTTGAGCCAAATCGGTATGCTATAGCCTAGGGTTTCGAGGGTGGGCCTGGTGTTCGAGTATGCTGTGGTCAAAAAATCGACTGGGTCATGCCATGCAGGTTGTGTATTGTCCCAGTGTGGTCTGTTTAATTTTTCGTGGCCATTTGGGTGGACAAACGAGCGAAACAACGTAAATGGGGCATTTTTAGGCTAAATCGGTGTGCTATAGCCTACAGTTTTAGGGTTTGGCCCGAGTTAGGGGTGTGATGTGAACCAAAAATCAACCGAGGGATACCAGGTAGTTTAGGGATCATCCCAATATAGTTCGTTTAATTTTTCGTGGCCATTTGGGTGGACAAACAGACAAAATTGTGCAAAAGGGGCATTTTCGGGAAAAATCGGTGTGCTATAGCCCACGGTTTTTAGGGTGGGCCCGGGAGATTGGGGATTATTCCAGTGTGGTCCGTTTAATTTTTTGTGGCCATTTTGGTGGACAAACGGGCAAAACGTTGTGAACGGGGCATTTCCAGGCCAAATCGGTGTGCTTTTGGCCACAGCTTTGGGGGTGGGCTTAGGGTCTGGGCATTTTGTGAGCCAAAAATGACCAAGGCGTTCTAGGGAGGTTGGGGATAGTCCCACTGTGGCCCGTTTAATTTTTTGTGGCCATTTGGGTGATAAACGGGCGAAACGACACGAATGGGGTGTTTTCGAGCTAAATCGGTGAGCTATAGCCTATGGTTTTGGGGGTGGGATATGGGCTAAAAATCGATCGGGGCATTCCAAGGAGGTTGGGGATCATGCCAGTGTGGTCCATTTAATTTTTCATGGCTATTTGGGTGGAGAAACGGGCAAAACAATGCGTAAGAGGTGTTTTCAAGATAAATCGATGTGCTATAGCCTACTGTTTTGGGGTTTGGCCCGGGCCTGGGTGTTCTATGAACCAAATATTGACCGAGGTGTTCCATGGTGTTTGGGGATCATCCCAGTGTAGTCCGTTTTATTTTTCGTGGCCATTTGGGTGGACAAACAGGCGAAACGGCCCGAACGGGGCATTTTCAAAAAAAATTGGTGTACTATAGACCACGGTTTTGAGGGTGGGACCGGGAGATTTGGGATTATCCCAGTGTGGCCCATTTAATTTTTCGTGGCCATTTGGGTGGACAAACGGGTAAAACAGTGCGAACGGGGCATTTTTAGGCCAAATCGGTGTGCTTTTGCCCACAGCTTTTGGGGTGGGCTCGAGGTCCGGGCATTTTGTGAGCTAAAAATAACCGAGGCATGCTAGTTAGGTTGGGGATAGTCCCAGTGTAGTCCGTTTAATTTTTTGTGGCCATTTGGGTGGACAAACGGGCGAGACGACGCGAATAGGGTGTTTTCGAGCTAAATCGGTGAGCTATAGCTTATGGTTTTGGGTGTGGGATGTGGACCAAAAATTGATCGGGGCATGCCAAAGAGGTTGGGGATCATCCCAGTGTGGTCCGTTTAATTTTTCAAGGCTATTTGGGTGGAGAAACGGGTAAAATAGCGCGAATGGGGCATTTCGGGCTAAATCGGTGTGCTATAACCCACGATTTTAGGGGTGGGCACAAGGTCCATACATGATGTGGGCTGAAAATTGATCAGGGCATGCCAGGGTAGTTGGTGATCATCCCAGTGTGGTTCTTTTAATTTTTCATAGCCATTTGGACTGACAAACGGGTGAAACAGCGCGAACGGGGAATTTTTGGGCTAAATCAATGTGCTGGCCTATGGTTTTGGGGGTGGGCCCAGGGTCCAGGTATACTGTGGGCCAAAAATTGGCCACGACATGTTGGGGAGGTTAGGGATCATCCCAGTATGGTCCGTTTAATTTTTTGTGGCCATTTGGGTGGACAAACGGTGAAACAACGCGAATGGGGTATTTTTTAGCCAAATCGGTGTGCTATAGCCCACGGTTTTGAGGGTGGGCTTAGGTTTCGGGCATGCTGTGGGCCTAAAATTGATCGAGGTATGCCAGGGAGGTTAGGGATCATCCTAGTATGGTTCATTTAATTTTTTGTGGCCATTAGAGTGGTCAAACAGGCGAAACGATGAGAACGAGGCAATTTTGGGCCAAAAATTGATCAAGGCGTGTCAAGGAGGTTGTGGATCATTCTAGTTTTATCCATTTAATTTTTCGTGGCCATTTGGAGCAACAAACCGGTGAAACGGCGAGAATGGGGCTTTTTTGGGCTAAATCGGTGTGCTATAGCCTACGGTTTCGAGGGTGGGCACGGGGTTCGAGAGTGCCATGGGCCAAAAATTGACTTGGGCGTGTCAAGGAGGTTGGGGATAGTCCTAGTGTGGTTCGGTTAATTTTTTGTGTACATTTGGCTGGACAAACGGGCACAACGGCGTGAACAGGGTATATTCAGGCCAAATCGGTGTGCTATAGGCTATGGTTTCAGGGGTGGGCCCGGGGTTCAGGGCGTGCTATGGGTCAAAAATTGTCCGAGGCATGCCAGGGAGGTTGGGGATCATCCAGTGTTCTTCATTAATTGTTTTGTGGCCATTTACGTAGGAAATGGGTAAAACGGCGCGAACAAGGTATTTTTGGGCCAAATCGGTGTGCTATAGCCTATGGTTTTGGGGGTGGATGCGGGTTCTGGGCATGCTGTAGGCCAAAAATAATTCAAGGCATTCCAAGGAGGTTGGGGATTGTACCATTATGGTCCGTTTAATTTTTTGTGGCAATTTGGGTGGACAAACGGGTGAAACAGCGCAAACGAGGCATTTTTGGTCTAAATCGGTGTGCTATAGCCCATTGTTTTAGGGGTGGAACCAGGGTCAGGGTGTACTGTGGGCTAAAAATCGATCGGGGCTTGCTAATGAGGTTGGGGATCATCCCAGTGTTATTCGTTTAATTTTTTGTGGCCATTTGATGCGACAAACGGGCGAAATGGTGAGAACGGGGCATTTTTGGGCCAAATAAGAGTGTTATAGCCCATGGATTCGGGGGTAGGCCCGGGGTCAGGGCATGTTGTTGGCCGAATAATCGACCGAGGCATGCCATGGCAGTTGATGATCGTTCCAGTGTAATACATTTAATTTTTCGTGGGCATTTGGGTGGGCAAACGGGCTAAACGGCGTGAATGGGGCATTTTCGAGCCAAATCGGTTTACTATAGCCCACGATTTTTGGGGTGGGCCTAGGGTTCGGGCGTACTGTGGGCTGAAAATTGACCGAAGCGTGTGAGGGTGGTTGAGGATCGTCCCAGTGTGGTCCGTTTAATTTTTCAGGGACATTTGGGCGGACAAACGGGCAAAATGACGCAAACAGGATGTTTTTGAGTCAAATTAGTGTGATAAAGCCCACGATTTTGAGGGTGGGTATGGGGTCCGGGAATGCTGCAGACCAAAAATCAACCAGTGTAATCCGTTTAATTTTTGTGGCCATTTGGGCGGGAACGGGCTAAACGGTGCGAACGGGGCATTTTTAGCCTAAATTGGTGTGCTATAGCCCACGGTTTTGGTGGTGGGCTCGAGAGTACTACAGGCCAAAAAATGATTGGGGTGTGCCTTGGAGGTTGGGGATCATCCCAGTATGGTTTTTTTAATTTTTCGTGGCTATTTGGGCGGACAGATGGGCAAAACAGCGTAAACGGAGCATTTTCAGGCTAAATCGGTGTGCTATAGCCCACTAATTTAGGGGTGGGCCCGGCTTCCGGGTGTGCTGTCAGCTAAAAATTGATCGGGCCATGCCAGGAAGGTTGGGGATCATCTCATTGTCGTCCGTTTAATTTTTAATGGCTATTTGGGCAGACCAACGGGCAAAATGGCGTGAACGGAGCATTTTCAGGCCAAATCGGTATGCTATAGCCCATGATTTTGGGGGTGGGACTGGGTTCTGTGCGTCCTGTAGGTCAAAAATCGATCGGGGCATACCAGGGGGGTTGGTGCTCATCCTAGTGTGCTCTGTTTAATTTTTATGGCCATTTGGGCAGACAAACGGGAGAAACAGGGCGAACGGGGCATTTCTGGGCCAACTAGGTGTGCTATAGCCCACGATTTTGGGGGTTGGTCCAGGATCCGGGCGTGCTGTAGGCCTTAAATCAATCGAGGCATGCTAGGGAGTTTGAGAATTATTTGAGTATGGTTCATTTAATTTTTCATGGCCATTTGGTCGGACAAACGGACGGAACGGTGCGAACAGGCCATTTTTAAGCCAAATCGGTGTGCTATAGCCCACATTTTGGGGGTTGGCCCGAGGTCCAGGAGTACTGTGGGCGAAAAATCAACCAGGGAGTGCCAGGAGGTTGGGGATCATCATAGTGTGGTCCATTTATTTTTTGTGGCCATTTGGGTGGACAAATGGGTGAAATGGCGTGAATTGAGAATTTTTAGGCTAAATCGGTATGTTATTGCTAAAGGTTTTGAGGGTGGGCTCGGGGTCCGAGAGTTTTGTGGGCCGAAAATTGATCGGGGCGTGCTAGGGAGGTTTGGGATCATCCCAGTGTAGTCCATTTAATTTTTCGTGGCTAATTGGGTTAACAAACGGGAAAAATGATGCGAACTGGGCATTTTTGGGCCAAATTCATTTTGGGAGTGTGCGCGGGGTCCGGGTGTGCTGTAGGCTAAAAATCAATCGGCGCGTGCCAGGAAGGTTGGGGATCGTCTATTTGGGAGGACAAACAGGTAAAATAGCACGAAAGGGGCATTTTTGACCCAAATCGGTGTGCTATAGCCCACGGTTCTAGGGGCTCGGGGTCCGGGCGTGCTGTGGGCCAAAAATTGATTGGGGTATGCCAGGGAGGTTGGGGATCATCCTAGTGTGGTCAGTTTAATTTTTTCTGGCCATTAGGATGGACAAATGGGAGAAATAGTGAGAACGCGGCATTTTCGAACCAAATCGGTGTGCTATAGCTCACAGTTTCGAGGGTGGGCTAGGGGTTCGGGCGTACTGTGGGCCAAAAATTGACTGGAGCATGCCAGGGAGGTTGGGGATCATCCTAGTGTAGTCCGTTTAATTTTTTATGGCAATTTGGGAGGATAAACGGGCGAAACGATGCGAACGGGGTATTTTCGAGCTAAATCGGTGCTGTCTAGCCTACGATTTTGGGGGTGGTCCTGGGGTTCGGCCATGATATGTGACAAAAATTGACCATGGTGTGCCACGGTTGTTGGGGATCGTCCTAGTGTGGTCTGTTTAATTTTTTGTGGCCAATTGGGAGGACAAACAGGCGAAACGACGCGAATGGGGCATTTTCGAGCCACATCGGTGTCCTATAGCCCATGGTTTAGGGGGTAGGCCTGGGGGTCAGGGCGTGCTGTGGGCTAAAAATTGATTGGGGTATTCCAGGGAGGTTGGGGATCATCCCAGTGTAGACCGTTTAATTTTTCGTGGCCATTTGGGTGGCAAACGGGTGAAACGACGCGAACGGGCACTTTTGGGCAAATCTATGTGTTATTGCCCACGATTTTGGGGTTGATCCTTGGGTTTGGGCGTGTTGTAGGCGAAAAATCGTACGGGGAGTGTCAGAGAGGTTGGGGATCATCCCAGTATGGTCCGTTTAATTTATCGTGGTCATTTGTGGCAACAAATGGGCTAAACAGCGAGAACGGGGCATTTTCGGGCAAAATCTGAGTGATATAGCCCACGTTTTTGGGGATGGGCCTGAGGTTCGGGCGTGCTGTAGGCCAAAAATTGATCGAGGCATGCCAAGGCGATTGGGGATCATCCCAGTATAATCCATTTAATTTTTCGTGGCTATTTGGGAGGACAAACGGGAGAAACAAGATGAACGAGGCATTTTCAAGCTAAATCGGTTTGCTATAGCCCATGATTTTGGGGGTGGGCCCAGGGTCCGAGCGTACTATAGGCTGACAATCGATCAGAGTAGGCTAGGGGGTTGAGGATCGTCTCAGTGTGGTCCGTTTAATTTTTTGTGGCCATTTGGTTGAACAAACGGGCGAAACGACGCGCATGAGATGTTTTCGAGCCAAATCGGTGTGCTATAGCCTACGATTTTGGGAGTGGGCATGGGGTACGGGCATGCTACGGGCCAAAATTGATCAGGGCTTGCTAGGGGTTTGAGGATCACCCCAGTATGGTCCGTTTAATTTTTTGTGGCTATTTGGGCAGGCAAACAGACTAAACAGCGCAAATGGGGCATTTTCAAGTCAAATCAGTGTGCTATAGCCCACGATTTTAGGAGTGGGGCCAGGGCACGGGAGTGGTATGGTCTTAAAATCGATTGAGGTGTTCCTTGGAGGTGGGGATCATCCCAGTATGGTCCGTTTAATTTTTTGTCGCCATTTGGGTAGATAAACGAGCAAAACGGCATGAATAGGGCATTTTCGGGACAAATCGGTGTGCTATAGCCCACTGTTTCGGGGGTGGGCCCTGGATCTAGGCGTGCTGTCAGCTGAGAATCGATCGAGGTGTGCCAGAGAGGTTAGGGATTGTCCAAGTGTCGTCCGTTTAATTTTTCGTGGACTTTTGGGCAGACAAATGGGCAAAACGGCATGAACGGGACATTTTTGGGCTAAATCGATGTGATATAGCCCATGATTTTGGGGCTGGGCCTGGGTTCCATGCGTCTTGTGGGCCAAAAATCAACTGAGGTATGCCAAGGAGGTTGGGGATCATCCCAGTGTGCTCTGTTTAATTTTTTGTGGCCATTTGGGCAGACAAATGGGTGAAAATGCACGAACGGGGCATTTTCGGGCCAAATAGGTGTGCTATTGCCCATGGTTTTGGGGGTTGGTCCATGGTCCTGGCGTGTTGTGGGCTGAAAATCAACTGGAGCATGCCAGGGAGGTTGGGGATCATCCCACTATGGTCTGTTTAATTTTTTGTGGGCATTCGGTAGGACAAACGGGGGAAACGGCATGAACGGGGCATTTTCGGGCCAAATCAGTGTCCTATAGCCCACAGTCTTGGGGGTAGGCTTGGGTTTCAGGTGTGCTGTGGGCCAAAAATCAACTGGGGCATGCCAAGTTGGTTGGGGATCATCCCAGTGTGGTTCGTTTAATTTTTCGTGGCTATTTGGGTGGACAAACGGGTAAAACGACACGAACGGGGCATTTTTTGACCAAATTGGTGTGATATAGCCCATGGTTTCGGGGGTGGGCCCGAGGATCGGGTGTACTGTGGGTCAAAAATTGACTAGGGCATTCTAGGGAGGTTGGGTATCATCCTTGTGTGGTCTATTTTTTTTTGTTGTCATTTGGGCCAAATCGGTGTGCTATAGTCCACGATTTCCAGTGTGGGCATGAGGTTCAAGCATGCTGTGGGCAGAAAATCTATCGAGGCGTGCCAGGAGATTTGGGGATCATCCCAGTGTGGTCCGTTTAATTTTTTATGGCCATTTGGGTGGACAAATAGGTAAAACGGCACGAACGGGGAATTTTTTGACAAAATCGGTGTGCTATAGCCCATGGTTTCAGGGGTGGGCCCGAGGATCAGGCGTGCTGTGAGCCAAAAATTGACCAGCGCATTCTAGGGAGGTTGGTATCATCCCTGCGTGGTCCGTTTCTTTTTTGTTGTCATTTGGGCCAAATCGGTGTGCTATAGTCCACGATTTCAGGGGTGGACACGAGGTCCGAGCATGCTGCGGCAAAAAACCGATCAGGACATGCCAGGAAAGTTAGGTATCATCCCAGTGCGGTTCATTTAATTGTTTGTGGCTATTTGGGCGGTCAAACAAGCGAAACGGTGCGAATAAGAAATTTTCAGGCCAAATCGATGTGTTATAGCCCACGTTTTGGGGGTTGGATCGGGGTCCAAGTATGCTGTGAGCCAAAAATCGACCAGGGTGTGCCAGGGCCGTTGGGGATCATCCCAGTGTGGTCCATTTATTTTTTCGTGGACATTTGGGAGGACAAACAGGCAAAACGGCACAAACAGGGCATTTTCGAGCCAAATTAATGTGTTATA
This sequence comes from Capsicum annuum, assembly GCF_002878395.1. Taxonomy (NCBI): domain Eukaryota; kingdom Viridiplantae; phylum Streptophyta; class Magnoliopsida; order Solanales; family Solanaceae; genus Capsicum; species Capsicum annuum. Next base: position 482,969 of record NW_025860098.1, read on the forward strand.
GCCTACGGTTTTGGGGGTGGGCCTGGGGTGCAGGAGTGTTGTAGGCTGAAAATCGACCAGGGCGTGCTAGGTAGGTTAGGGTTCATCTTAGTGTGGTCCGTTTATTTTTTCGTGACTAGTAGGGTGGACAAACAGGTGAAACAATGCGAACGGGGCATTTTTGGGCTAAATCGATGCGCTATAGCCCATAATTTTGGGGGTGGGCTCGGGGTTCTGGTGTGCTGCGGTCCAAAAATTGATTGGGGCATGACAAGAAGGTTTAAAATCGTCCCAGTGTGGTCTGTTTAATTTTTTGTGGCTATTTGGGTTGATAAATGGGCAAAATATCGTGAACGGACCATTTTCGGCCTAAATCGGTGTGCTATAGCGTACAGTTTTTTGGGGGTAGGGCCGTAGTCCAGGCGTTGTGGGCGAAAAATTGACCAGGGCATTCTATAGAGGTTGGGTATCGTCCTAGTATGGTCCGTTTGTTTTTTGTGGCCATTTGGGAGGACAAACGGGTAAAACGGCGCGAATGGGGCATTTCGGGCCAAATCGGTGTGCTATAGCCCACGGTTTTAGGGGTGGGCTCGGGGTCCAGGCATGCTATGGGCTAAAAATTGACCGGGATGTACTAGGGAATTCGGGGATCATCCCAGTATGGTCCGTTTAATTTTTCGTGGCCATTTGGGTGGACAAATGGGCAAAACATCGCGAACGGGGCATTTGGGATAAATCGGTGTGCTATAGCTTACGGTATCGGGGGTGGGCTCGAGCTTCGAGTATTTTGTGGGCCAAAATTTGACCAGGGTATGGAAGGGACATTGTGGATCATTCTAGTGTGGTTCGTTTCATTTTTCGTGGCCATTTGGGTGGACAAACGGGTGAAAGGGGCGAAAGGGGCATATTTTGGCCAAATCGATGTGCTATAGCCCCCAGTTTTTTGGGTGAGATTGGAGGTCAGGGTGTGTTGTGGGAAAAAATAGATCGGGGTGTGCCAGGGAAGTTGTGGATCATACCAGTGTGGTCCATTTAATTTTTCGTGGCCATTTGGGTTTACAAACGGGTAAACCAACATGAATGGGGTGTTCTCAGTCCAAATCGGTGTGCTATAGACCACGGTTTTGGGGGTGGACCCAGGGTTCGGGCGTGTTATGGGGAAAAAATTGACTAGGGCATGCCAGGGATGTTTAGGATTGTACTAGTGTAGTCCGTTTAATTTTTCGTGGCCATTTGGGTTGTAAACGGGCAAAACGGCGTGAATGGGGATTTTTCGAGCCAAATCGGTTGTCTATAGCCCACGGTTTTGGGGGTTGGCCTGGGGTCCGGGCGTACTATAGGATGAAACTTAATAGGGGCATGCCAGGGAGGTTGGGGATCATCCCAGTCTGGTCCATTTAATTTTTTATGGCTATTTGGGTTGACAAACAAGCGAAACAGCGCGAACCGGGCATTTTCAGGCAAAATTAGTGTGCTATAGCCCACGGTTTCAGGTGTGGGCCCGGGTTTTGGCCGTGCTGTGGGCCGAAAATTGATCGGGTCATGCAAGGGAGGTTTGGGATCTTCCCAGTATGGTTCATTTAATTTTTTGTGGCCATTTGGGTTGACAAATGGGTGAAACGATGCGAACGGGGCATTTTTGGGCAAAATCAGTGTGTTATAACCTATGATTTTGGGGTGGGTCCACGAGTTAGGGTGTGTTGTGGGTTGAAAATCGAATGGAGAATGCCAGAGATATTGGGGATCATCCTAGTGTGGACGGTTTAATATTTTGTGGCCATTGGGAGGACAAACGGGCGAAATAGCGTGAACTAATTATTTCGGGTTAAATTGGTGTGCTATAGCCAACGATTTTGGGGTTGCGCCTGAGGACCGGGTGTATTATGGGCCAAAAATCGACCGAGGCATGCCAAGGAGGTTGGGGATCGTCCCAGTGTGGTCTGTTTAATTTGTGTGGCCATTTGGGAGGAGAAACAGGCAAAACAGTGCGAACGAGGAATTTTCAGGCCAAATTTGTGTGCTATAGCCCATGTTTTTGGGGGTGGGCTTGGGGTTTGGGTATGCTATAGGCTAAAAATCAACCGAGGCATACCAGGGAGGTTTGGGATCATTCCAGTGTGGTCCGTTTAATTTTTCATGGCCATTTGAGTGGACAAATGAGCAAAACAGCGCAAATGGGGCATTTTCAGACTAAATCGGTGTGCTATAGCCCACAATTTTAGGGGTGGGTCTAGGGTTCGGGCGTGCTGTGGTTCAAAAATTGACTGAAGAGTGCCAGGGAGGTTTATGATCGTCCCAGTATGGTTTGTTTAATTTTTCGTTGGCAATTTGGTGGAAAAACGGGCAAAATGGCGTAAATGGGGCATTTTCAGGCCAAATCGGTGTGCTATAGCCCACGATTTTGAGGGTGGGCCTGGGGTCCGGGTGTGCTGTGGGCCAAAAATTGACCGAGGTGTGCCAGGGAGGTTGGAGATCATTCTAGCATGGTTCGTTTAATTTTTTATGGCTATTTGTGTGGAACAACGAGCGAAACAGCGCGAACGAGGTATTATTGGGCTAAATTGGTGTGCTATAGACCACGATTTCGAGGGTGGGCCCGGGTTTCAGGGCATGCTGTAGGCCAAAAATTTATCGGAGCATACCAGGGAGATTGGGGATCATCCCAATGCGTTCCATTTAATTTTTCATGGTTATTCGGGTGGACAAACGGCACGAACGGGGTATTTTCGGGCGGTCCCAGGGTCCGGGTGTGCTGTGGGTTGAAAATCGACCACGGTATGCCAGGGAAGTAAGGGATTGTACCAGTGTGGTCCATTTTTCTTGGCTATTTAGGTGGCAAACGGGGAAAACCGTGCGAACGGGGTATTTTTCGGACAAATCAATGTGTCATAGGCCACAGTTTTGGGGTTGGGCTCGGGGTCCGGGCATGCTGTAGGCCGAAAATCGACCGAGCCATGTCAGGGAGGTTGAGGATAGTCCCAGTGCATTCCGTTTAATTTTTCGTGACTATTTGGATGGACAAAAGGACAAAACATCGTGAGCGGCGCATTTTCGGGCCAATTCTATGTGCTATAGCCCATGCTTTTAGGTGTGGGCCTGGAGTCCTGGCGTGCTGTAGGCCGAAAGTCGACCGGGACATGCCAGGGAGGTTGGGGATCGTCCTAGTGTGGTCCATTTAATTTTTTGTGGCTATTTGTGTGGATAAATGGGCAAGACAGCATGAACGGGGCATTTTTGGGCTAAATCGGTGTGCTATATCCTACGGTTTTGGGGGTGGGCCCAACGTCTGGGTATGCTGTGGGAGAAAAATTGACCAGGGCATGCCAAGGAGGTTGGGGATCATCCCAGTATGGTTCGTTTAATTTTTAGTGGCCATTTGGGTGGACAAATGGGCAAAATAGCACAAACGGGGCATTTTTGGGCCAAATTGATGGGCTATAGCCCACGGTTTTGGGGTGGGATCGAGGGTCAGGGTGTGCTATTGGCCAAAAATAGATCGGGGCATGCCAGGGAAGTTGTATATCGTACCAGTGTGGTCTATATAATTTTTCGTGGCTATTCATGTGGTAAATGGGCGAAACGGCACAAACGGGGCTATTTCAGGCTAAATCAGTGTGTTATAACCCACGGTTTTGGGGGTGGTCCCATGGTTCGAGTGTGCTGTAGGCCAAAAATTGATTGAGGCATGCTCGAGAGGTTGGGGATCGTCCTATTGTGGTCTGTTTAATTTTTCGTTGCCATTTGAGTGGACAAACAGGCGAAATGGCATAAAAGGGCATTTTTAGGCCAAATCGGTGTGCTATAGTCCATGATTTCAGGGGTGGGCCCAAGGTCCGAGCATGCTGTGGGCAGAAAATTGATCAGGGAATGCCAGAAAAGTTGAGGATCGTCCCAGTATGGTCTGTTCAATTTTTTGTGGCCATTTTGGTGGACAAATGGGCGAAACATCATGAACGGGGCATTTTTAGGCTAAATCGGTGTGGTATATCCTATGATTTTGCGGGTGGGCCAGGGGTTCGGGCGTTTTGTGGGCCAAAAATTGACCAGGGCATGCAAGAGAGGTTGGGGATCATCCTAGTGTGGTTTTTTTAATTTTTTGTGGCCATTTGTGTGAACAAACGGGCGAAATAATGCGAAGGGGGCATATTCGGGCCAAATCAGTGTTCTATAGCCCACGGTTTTGTGGGTGTGATCAGGGGTCAGGATTGTGGGCCTAAAATCGACCGAGCAATGCCAGGGTGGTTGGGGATCGTCCTATCTTAATTCGTTTAATTTTCCATGGCTATTTGGGAGGAAAAATAGGCGAAATTACATGAACAGGGCATTTTCAAGCCAAATCATTTTGCTATAGCCCACGATATTGGGGGTGGGCCCAGGTTTCGGGCGTATTTTGGGTTGAAAATCGACCGGAGTATGCTAGGGGGGTTGAGGATCGTCCCAGTATGTTTTGTTTAATTTTTGATGGCCATTTGGGCGAAAACGGGCAAAACAACGCGAACGGGATGTTTTCGAGCTAAATCGGTGTGATATAGCACATGATTTTGGGGGTGGTCATGTGGTTCGGGCATATTACAAGCCGCAAATTGATTGGGGTGCTCTAAGGGGTTTAGGATCATCTCAGTGTGGTCCGTTTAATTTTTCGTGGCCATTTGGACGAGCAAAGGGACTAAACGTCGCGAATGGGGCATTTTCAGGCTAAACAGGCGTTCTATAGCCCACAGTTTTGGGGGTGGGCCCAGGGTTAGGGACTGCTTTGGGCTGAAAATCGATTGGGGTGTGCCTTGGAGGTTGGCGATCTTCCCAGTATGGTTTGTTTAATTTTTTGTGGCCATTAGGGCGAATAAATGGGAAAAACTGTGCAAACTGGGCTAAATCGGTGTGCTGTAGCCCACTGTTTTGGGGGTGGGCTCGGGGTCCAGGTGTCCTGTCTGTTGAAAATCGACTAGGGCATGCCAGGGAGGTAGGGGATCATCTAAGTATAGTTTGTTTAATTTTTTGTGGCTATTTGGGTAGACAAACGGGCGAAACGATGCGAACGGGACATTTTCGGGTCAAATCAGTGTGCTATAGCCCATGATTTAAGGGGTGGGCCTAGGTTTCAGGAGTCCTGTTGGTTGAAAACTGACAGAGCATGCCTGGGAGGTTGGGGATCATCCCATCATGCTCTGTTTAATTTTTTGTGGCCATTTGGGCAGACAAATAGGCAAAACGGTGCAAACGGGCCGTGCCAAATTGGTGTGCTATACATGGTTTTGGGGATTGGTCCGGGGTCCGGGCGTGCTGTGGGCCAAAAATTAATCGGCGCATGCCAGGGAGGTTGGGAATTATTCCAGTGTGTTCCGTTGAATTTTTCGTGGCCATTTGGTCAGACAAACGGGTGAAACGGCAAAAATGGGCCATTTTAGGGTCAAATTGGTGTGCTATAGTCCACGATTTCAGGGGTGGGCACGAGGTACGAGCATGTTGCGGGGAAAAAATCGTTCGGGGCGTGCCAGGGAGGTTGGGGATCGTCCCAGTGTGGTCCATTTAATTTTTTGTCGCTATTTGGGTGGACAAACGAGCGAAACAGCGCGAATCGGGCATTTTTAGGCTAAATTGGTGTGCTATAGCCCACGGTTTCAGGTGTAGGCCCGGGTTTCGGCCGTGCCGTGGGTCAAAAATTGATCGGGTCATGGAAGGGAGGTTGGGGATCTTCCAAGTGTGGTCCGTTTAATTTTTCGTGGCCATTTGGGTTGAAAAATAGGCGAAATGATGCGAACGGGGCATTTTTGGGCAAAATCAGTGTGTTATAGCCTACGATTTTGGGGTGGGTCCACGAGTTAGGGTGTGTTGTGGGTCGAAAATTGAATGGGGAATCCCAGAGATATTGGGGATCATCCCTGTGTGGTCCATTTAATTTTTTGTGGCCATTGGGAGGACAAACGGGCGAAATAGCGCGAACTAATCATTTTCGGGTTAAATCGATGTGCTATAGCCAACGGTTTTGGGGGTGCGCCTAAGGACCAGGCGTACTATGGGACAAAAATTGACTGGGGCGTGCTAAGGAGGTTGGGGATCATCCCAGTATGGTCCGTTTAATTTTTGTGGCTATTTGGGAGGAGAAATGGGCAAAACAGTGCGAACGGGGAATTTTCAGGCTAAATTTATGTCCTATAGCCTATGTTTTTGGGGGTGGGCTACGGTTTGGGTATGTTGTAGGCTCAAAATTGACCAGGCATACTAGGGAGGTTTGGAATCATCCCAGTGTGGTCCGTTTAAGTTTTCATGGCCATTTGAGTGGACAAATGAGCGAAACGGCGCAAATGGGGCATTTTCAGACTAAATCGGTGAGCTATAGCCTACAATTTTAGGGGTGGGTCTGGGGTTCGGGCATGCTACGGTTCAAAAATTGACCGAGGAATTTCAGGGAGGTTTATGGTCATCCCAGTATGGTCTATTTAATTTTTTGTTGGCAATTTGGTGAAAAAACGGGCAAAACGGCGTAAATGGGGCATTTTCGGGCCAAATCGGTGTACTATAGCCCACAATTTTGAGGGTGGGCCTGGGTCCAGGCGTGCTGTGGGCCAAAAATTGACCAGGGTATGCCAGGGAGGTTGGCGATCATTCCAGCGTGGTCTGTTTAATTTTTTATGGCTATTTGGGTGGGAAAACGGGCAAAACAGCGTGAACGAGGTATTTTTGGGCCAAATTGGTGTGCTATAGACCACAGTTTCAAGGGTGGGCCCGGGTTTCAAGGCATGCTGTAGGCCAAAAATTGACCGGGGCATACCAGGGAGATTGGGGATCGTCCCAATGTGTTCTATTTAAATTTTCATGGCTATTCGGGTGGACAAACGGCACGAACGGGGCATTTTCGAGCCAAATCGGTGTACAATAGACCACGGTTTCGGGGGTGGGCCTAGGGTCCGGGTGTGCTGTGGGTCAAAAATCGATCGTGGTATGCCAGGGAAGTAAGGGATCGTACAACTGTGGTCAATTTTTTTTGGCTATTTAGGTGGCAAACGAGCAAAACGGTGCGAACAGGGTATTTTTGGGACAAATCAGTGTGTCATAGGCCACAGTTTTGGAGTTGGGCTCGGGGTCCAGGCATGCTATAGGCCAAAAATCAACCGAGCCATTTTAGGGAGGTTGGGGATAGTCCCAGTGCAGTCTGTTTAATTTTTCGTGGCTATTTGGATGGACAAAAGGACAAAACATCGCGAATAGGGCATTTTGGGGCCAAATCTGTGTGCTATAGCCCATGGTTTTAGGTGTGGGCCCGGAGTCCTGGCGTGCTATAGGCTGAAAGTCGACAGGGGCATGCCAGAGAGGTTGGGGATTGTCCCAGTGTGGTCCGTTTAATTTTTTGTGGCTATTTGTGTGGATAAATGGGCAAAACATCGCGAACGGGGCATTTTTGGGCTAAATCAGTGTGCCATATCCTACGGTTTTGGGGGTGGGCCCGAGGTCTGGGCATACTGTAGGAGTAAAATTGACCAGGGCATGCCAGGAAGGTTGGGGATCGTCCCAGTATGGTCCGTTTAATTTTTTCGTGGCCATTTGGGTAGACAAACGGGCAAAATAGCACGAACGGGGCATTTTCGGGCCAAATCGGTGGGCTATATCCGACGGTTTTAGGGGTGGGATCGAGCGTTAGGGTGTGCTGCTGGTCCAAAATAGATCGGGGTATGCCAGGGAAGTTGTAGATTGTACCAGTGTGGTCTATATAATTTTTTGTGGTCATTTGGATGGTAAATGGGTGAAACGGCACAAACGGGGCTTTTTTCAGGCTAAATTAGTGTGCTATAACCCACGGTTTTGGGGGTGGTCCCATGGTTCGGGCGTGCTGTAGGCCAAAAATTGATCGAGGCATTCCCGGGAGGTTGGGGATCATCCGATTATGGTCTGTTTAATTTTTTGTGGCCATTTGGGTGGACAAACAGGCGAAATGGCGTAAAAGGGGCATTTTTGGGCCAAATTGGTGTGCTATAGTCCACGATTTGAGGGGTGGGCCTGACGTCCGAGCATGCTGTGGGCAGAAAATTGATCGGGGCGTGCTAGAAAAGTTGGGGATCATCACATATGGTCCGTTTAATTTATCGTGGCCATTTTGGTGGACAAATGGGTGAAATATCGTGAACGGGGCATTTTTAGGCTAAATCGGTGTGCTATTTCCTACGATTTTGGGGGTGGGCCATGGGTCCGGGCGTTTTATGGGCCAAAAATTGACCAGGGCATGCAAGAGAGGTTGGGAATCATCCTAGTGTGGTTCGTTTAATTTTTTGTGGCCATTTGTGTGAACAAACGGGCAAAATAATGCGAAGGGGGCATAATCGGGCTAAATCAGTGTTCTATTGCCCACGGTTTTGGGGGTGGGATCGGGGGTTAGGATTGTGGTCCTAAAATCAACTGAGCCATGCCAGGGCGGTTGGGGATCGTCTTATCTTAATCTGTTTAATTTTCCATGGCTATTTGGGTGGGAAAATGGGCGAAATGACATGAACGGGGCATTTTCAAGCCAAATCATTTTGCTATAGCCCACGATATTCGGGATGGGCTCGGGGTTCGAGAGTATTTTAGGCTGAAAATCGACCAGAGCATGCTAGGGGGGTTAAAGATCATCCCAGTATGGTCTGTTTAATTTTTTGTGGCCATTTGGGCGAACAAATAGGCAAAACAACGCGAACGGAATGTTTTCGAGCTAAATCGGTGTGATATAGCTCATGATTTTAGGGGTGGGCATATGGTCCCGGCATATTGCAGGCCAAAAATTGATCAGGGCATGCTAGGGGGTTGGGGATCATCTCAGTGTGGTCCATTTAATTTTTCGTGGCTATTTGGGCGAGCAAACGGACTAAACAGCGCGAATGGGACATTTTCAGGCCAAATTGGCATGGTACAGCCCACAGTTTTGGGGGTGAGCCCAGGGTTAGGGGGTGCTTTGGGCCAAAAATCGATTGTAGTGTGCCTTAGAGGTTGGCGATCATCCCAGTATGGTTTATTTAATTTTTCGTGGCCATTTGGGCCAACAAATAGGTAAAACTGTACGAACTGCGCATTTTTGGGCTAAATCGGTGTGCTGTAGCCCACTGTTTTGGGGGTGGGCTCGGGGTCCAGGTGTCCTGTCTGCTGAAAATCGACTAGAGAGTGCCAGGGAGGTAGAGGATCATCCCATTATCATTCGTTTAATTTTTTATGGCTATTTCGGCAGACAAACGGGCGAAACGATGCGAACGGGACATTTTTGGGCCAAATCGGTGTGCTATAGCCCACGATTTCAGGGGTGGGCCTAGGTTTCAGGCGTCCTGTTGGTCAAAAACCGACCGAGCATGCCAGGGAGGTTGGGGATCATCCCAACGTGCTCTGTTTAGTTTTTTGTTGCCATTTGGGTGGACAAATAGGCAAACCGGCGCGAACGGGCCGTGCCAAATCGGTGTGCTATAGACCATGGTTACGGGGATTGGTCCAGGGTCCGGGCGTGCTGTGGGCCAAAAATTAATTGAGGCATGCCAGGGAGGTTGGGAATCATCCCAATGTGGTCCGTTGAATTTTTCGTGGCCATTTGGTCAGATAAACGGGTGAAACGGCACGAATGGGACGTTTTAGGGCCAAATCAGTGTTCTATAGCCCACAATTTTGGGGGTAGGCCCAGTTTTTTGGCATGCCGTGGGCCGAAAATTGACCAGGGCATGTCAGATAGGTTGGGGATTGTCCCAGTATGGTTCGTTTAATTGTTTGTGGCTATTTAGGCAGTCAAACAAGCGAAATGGTGCGAACAAGAAATTTTCAGTCCAAATCGATGTGCTATAACCCATAGTTTTGGGGGTTGGCTCGGGGTCCAGGCACGCTGTGAGCCAAAAATCGACCAGGGTGTGCCAGGGAGGTTGGGGATCGTCCCAGTGTGGTCCATTTATTTTTTCGTGGACATTTTGGTGGACAAACAGGTGAAACGGCACGAACAGGGAATTTTTGGGCTAAATCAATGTGTTATAGCCTACGGTTTTGGGGGTGGGCCCGGGGTCCGGGAGTGTTGTGGGCTGAAAATCGACCGGGGCGTGCTAGGTAGGTTTTGGTTCGTCACAGTGTGGTCCGTTTAATTTTTTGTGCCTAGTAGGGTGGACAAACAGGTGAAACGATGCGAACAGGGTATTTTTGGGCTAAATCTATGTGCTATAGCCCACAATTTTGGGGGTGGGCTCGGGGTTTAGGTGTGCTGCGGTCTGAAAATTGACCGAGGCATACCAAGGAGGTTTGAGATCATCCTAGTGTGGTCTGTTTAATTTTTTGTGGCTATTTAGGTGGATAAATGGGCAAAATATCGCGAACGGACCATTTTCGGGATAAATCGGTGTGCTATATCCTACAGTTTTTCAGGGGTGGGGCCGAAGTCCAGGCGTTGTGGGCAAAATATTGACCAGGGCGTTCTAGAGAGGTTGGGCATCATCCCAGTATGGTCCGTTTTTTTTTGTGGCCATTTGGGTGGACAAACGGGTAAACCGGCGCAAATGGGGCATTTCGGGCCAAATCGGTGTGCTATAGCCCACGGTTTTAGGGGTGGGCCCGGGGTCCAAGCATGCTGTAGGCTAAAAATTGATTGGGGCATACCAGGGAGTTCGGGGATCATCCCAGTATGGTCCGTTTAATTTTTCGTGGCCATTTGGGTGGAGAAATGGGCAAAACATCGCGAATGAGGCATTTTTAGGATAAATCGGTGTGCTATAGCTTGCAGTATCGGGGGTGGGCTCGAGCTTTGGGTATGTTGTGGGCCATAAATCAACCAGGGTATGCCAGGGACATTGGGGATCATTCCAGTGTGGTTCATTTCATTTTTTGTGGCCATTTGGGTGGACAAATGGGCGAAACGGGGTGAAAGGGGCATTTTTTGGCCAAATCAGTGTGCTCTGGCCCACGGTTTTTTGGGTGAGATTGGCGGTCAGGGTGTGTTGTGGGAAAAAAATAGATCGGGGCATGCCAGGGAAGTTGTGGATCATACCAGTATTGTTCATTTAATTTTTTGTGGCCATTTGGGTTGACAAACGGGCGAAACGACACGAATGAGGTGTTCTCAGTCCAAATCGGTGTGCTATAAACCACGGTTTCAGGGGTGGACCCAGGGTTCGGGTATGCTGTGGGGAAAAAATTAACCAGGGCATGCCAGGGAAGTTGGGGATCGTACCAGTATGGTCCGTTTAATTTTTCGTGGCCATTTGGGTTGCAAACGGGCAAAACAGCGCTAATGGGGATTTTTCAAGCCAAATTGGTTGTCTATAGCCCACGGTTTCGGGGGTGGGCCTGGGGTCCGGGTGTGCTATAGGACGAAAATCAATTGGGGCATGCCAGGGAGGTTGAGGATCGTCCCAGTGTGGTACATTTAATTTTTTATGGCTATTTGGGTGGACAAAGGAGCGAAACAGTGCAAACCAAGCATTTTCAGCCTAAATTGGTGTGCTATAGCCCACAGTTTCGGGTGTAGGCTTCGGCCGTACTGTGGGCCAAAAATTGATCGGGTTATGCAGGGGAGGTTGTTGATCTTTCCAGTATGGACCGTTTAATTTTTTGTGGCCATTTGGGTTGACAAACGGGCGAAACGATGAGAACGGGGCATTTTTGGGTAAAATCAGTGTATTATAGCCTACGATTTTAGGGTGGGTCCATGAGTCAGGGTGTGTTGTAGGTCGAAAATTGATTGGGGAATGCCAGAGATATTAGGGATCATCCCAGTGTGGTCTGTTTAATTTTTTGTCGCCATTGGGAGGATAAACGGGCTAAATAGCGCGAACTAATCATTTTCGGGTTAAATCGGTGTGCTATAGCCAACGGTTATTGGGGTGCACCTGAGGATCGGGTGTACTATGAGCGAAAAATCGACCGGGGCGTGCCAAGAAGGTTGGGGATCATCCCAGTGTGGTAGGTTTAATTTTTGTGGCCATTTGGGAGGAGAAACAGGCAAAACGGTGCGAACGGGGAATTTTCAGGCCAAATTTGTGTGCTATAGCCCATGTTTTTGGGGGTGGGCTCGGGGTTTGGGTATGCTATAGGATAAAAATCAATGGAGGCATACCAGAGAGGTTTAGGATCATCCCAGTGTGGTCCGTTTAATTTTTCATGGCCATTTGAGTGGACAAATGAGCGAAACGGCGCAAATGGGGCATTTTTGGACTAAATTGGTGTGCTATAGCCCACAATTTTAGGGGTGGGCCTGGGTTTCGGGCGTACTGTGGTTCAAAATTTGAACGGGGAGTGCTAGGGAGGTTTGTGATCATGGCAGTATGGTCTGTTTAATTTTTCGTTGGCAATTTGGTGGAAAAACAGGCAAAATGGCGCAAATGGGGCATTTTCGGGCAAAATTGGTGTGCTATAGCCCACGATTTTGAGGGTGGGACTGGGGTCCGGGTGTGCTGTGGGCAAAAAATTGACCGGGGTATGCCAGGGAGGTTGGCAATCATTCCAGCATGGTCCGTTTAATTTTTTATGGCTATTTGTGTGGACAAACAGGCGAAACAGCGCGAACGAGGTATTTTTGGGCAAAATTGGTGTGCTATAGACCACGGTTTTGAGGGTGGGCCTGGGTTTCAGGGTATACTGTAGGCCAAAAATTGACCGGGGCATACCAGGGAGATTGGGGATTGTCCCAATGTGTTCCATTTAATTTTTCAAGGCTATTTGGGTGGACAAACGGCACGAACGGGGCATTTTCGAGCCAAATCGGTGTACAATAGACCACGGTTTCGGGGGTGGGCCTAGGGTCCGGGTGTGCTATGGGTCAAAAATCGACCATGGTATGCCAGGGAAGTAAGGGATCGTACCAGTGTGGTTAATTTTTTTGGCTATTTAGGTGGCAAACGGGCAAAACAGTGCGAACGGGGTATTTTTGGGACAAATCAGTGTGTCATAGGCCACAGTTTTGGAGTTGGGCTCGGGGTCCAGGCATGCTATAGGCCGAAAATCAACCGAGACATGTCAAGGAGGTTGGGGATAGTCCTAGTGCAGTCCGTTTAATTTTTCGTGGCTATTTGGATGGACAAAAGGACAAAACATCGTGAACAGGGCATTTTCGGGCCAAATCTGTGTGCTATAGCCCATGGTCTTAGGTGTGGGCCCGGAGTCCTGGCGTGTTGTAGGCTAAAAGTTGACCGAGGCATGCCAGGGAGGTTGGGGATCGTTCGAGTGTGGTCCGTTTAATTTTTTATGCCTATTTGTGTGAATAAATGGGCAAAACATCGCGAACGGGGCATTTTTGGGCTAAATCGGTGTGCTATATGCTACGGTTTTGGGGGTGGGCCTGAGGTCTGGGTATGCTGTGGGAGAAAAATTGACCAGGGCATGCCAGGGAGGTTGGGGATCATCCCAGTATGGTCCGTGTAATTTTTTATGGCCATTTGGGTGGACAAAAGGGCAAAATAGCGCGAACGGGGCATTTTTGGGCCAAATCAGTGGGCTATAGCCCACGGTTTCGAGGGTGGGATCGAGGGTCAGGGTGTGATGTTGGCCAAAAATAGATCGGGGCATGCCAGGAAAGTTGTAGATCATACCAGTATGGTCTATATAATTTTTTGTGGCCATTCGGGTTGTAAATGGGCGAAACGGCACAAACAGGGCTTTTTCAGGCTAAATCGATGTGCTATAACTCACAGTTTTGGGGGTGGTCCCATGGTTCGTGCATGTTGTAGGCCAAAAATTGATCAGGGCATGGCTGGGAGGTTGGGGATCATCTGATTGTGGTCAGTATAATTTTTCGTGGCCATTTGGGTGGACAAACAAGCAAAATGGTGTAAAAGGGGCATTTTTGGGCCAAATCGATGTGCTGTAGCCCACAATTTAAGGGGTGGGCCCGAGGTCCGAGCATGCTGTGGGCAGAAAATCAATCGAGGCATGCCAGAAAAGTTTGGGATCGTCCCAGTATGGTCCGTTTAATTTTTCATGGCCATTTTGGTTGACAAATGGGCGAAACATCATGAACGGGGCATTTTTAGGCTAAATTGGTATGCTATAACCTATGATTTTGGGGGTGGGCCAGGGGTTCGGGCATTTTGTGGGCCAAAAATCGACCAGGGCATGCAATAGAGGTTGGGGATCATCCTAGTGTGGTTCGTTTCATTTTTTATGGCCATTTGGGTGAACAAACGGGCGAAACAAATGCAAAGGGGGCATATTCAGGCCAAATCAATGTGCTATAGCCCATGGTTTTTAGTGTGGGCCCGGTCCTGGCGTGCTGTAGGCCGAAAGTTGACCGAGGCATGCCAGGGAGGTTGGGGATCATCCGAGTGTGGTCCGTTTAATTTTTTGTGGCTATTTGTGTGAATAAATGGGCAAAACATCGCGAACGGGGCATTTTTGGGCTAAATCGGTGTGCTATATGCTCCGGTTTTGGGGGTGGGCCTGAGGTCTGGGCATGCTGTGGGAGAAAAACTGACCAGGGCATGCTTGGGAGGTTAGGGATCATCCCAGTATGGTCCGTTTAATTTTTTATGGCTATTTGGGTGGACAAAAGAGCAAAATAGCACGAACGGGGCATTTTTGGGCCAAATCGGTGGGCTATAGCCCACGGTTTCGGGGGTGGGATTGAGGGTCAGGGTGTGATGTTGGCCAAAAATAGATCGGGGCATGCCAGGAAAGTTATAGATCGTACCAGTGTGGTCTATATAATTTTTTGTGGCCATTCGGGTTGTAAATGGGTGAAATGGCACAAACGGGGCTTTTTCAGGCTAAATCGGTGTGCTATAACCCACGGTTTTGGGGGTGGTCCCATGGTTCGGGCGTGTTGTAGGCCAAAAGTTGATCAGGGCATGGCTGAGAGGTTGGGGATCATCTGATTGTGGTCTGTATAATTTTTCGTGGTCATTTGGGTGGACAAACAGGTAAAATGGCGTAAAAGGGGCATTTTTGGGCCAAATCGGTGTGCTGTAGTCCACAATTTCAGGGGTGGGCCCGAGGTCGAGCATGCTGTGGGCAGAAAATTAATCGGGGCATGCCAGAAAAGTTGGGGATCGTCCCAGTATGGTCCATTTAATTTTTCATGGCCATTTTGGTGGACAAATGGGCGAAACATCATGAACGGGGCATTTTTAGGCTGAATTGGTGTGCTATAACCTACGATTTTGGGGGTGGGCCAGGGGTTCGGGCATTTTGTGGGCCAAAAATCGACCAGGGCGTGCAATAGAGGTTGGGGATCATCCTAGTGTGGTTCGTTTAATTTTTTTTTGTCCATTTGGGTGAACAAACGGGCAAAACAAACGCAAAGGGGGCATATTCGGGCCAAATCAATGTTCTATAGCCCACGGTTTTGGGGGTAGGATCGGGGGTCAAGATTGTGGGCCTAAAATTGACAGAGCCTTGACAGGGCGATTGAGGATCGTCCTATCTTAATTCGTTTAATTTTCCATGGCTATTTGGGAGGAAAAAGGGGCGAAATGATATAAACGGGGCATTTTCAAGACAAATCATTTTGTTATAACCCACGATAATGGGGGTGGGCTCGGGGTCTGGGCGTATTTTGGGCTGAAAATCGACCGGAGCATGCTATGGGGGTTGAGGATGGTCTCAGTATGGTCTGCTTAATTTTTCGTGGCCATTTGGGCGAACAAACAGGCAAAACAACGCGAACGGGATGTTTTTGAGCTAAATCGGTGTGATATAGCTTATGATTTTGGGGGTGGGCATATGGTCCGGACATATTGTAGGCCAAAAATTGATCGGGGTGTGATAGGGGGTTGAGGATCATCTCAGTGTGGTCCGTTTAATTTTTCTTGGCCATTTGGGCGAGCAAACGGACTAAACGGAGCGAATGGGGCATTTTCAGGCCAAATTTGCGTGCTATATTCCACAGTTTTGGGGGTGGGCCTAGGGTTAGGAAGTGTTTTGGGGCGAAAATCGATTGGGGTATGCCTTGGAGGTTGGTGATCATCCCGGTATTGTTTGTTTAATTTTTCGTGGCCATTTGGGCAAACAAATGGACAAAACTGTAAGAACTGGGCATTTTTGGGCTTAATCGGTGTGCTGTAGCCCATTGTTTTGGGGGTGGGCTCGGGGTCCAAGTGTCCTGTCTGCTGAAAATCAACTAGGGTGTTCCAGGGAGGTAGGGGATCATCCCAGTATCGTTCGTTTAATTTTTTGTGGCTATTTGGGTAAACAAACGAGTGAAACGATGCGAATGGGACATTTTTGGGTCAAATCGGTGTGCTATAGCCCACTATTTCAGGGGTGGGCCTAGGTTTCAGGCGTCCTGTTGGTCGAAAACCAAACGAGCATGACAGGGAGGTTGGGGATCATTCCAGCGTGCTCTGTTTAATTTTTTGTGGCCATTTGGGTGGAAAAATAGGCAAAATGGTGCGAACGGGCTATGCCAAATTGGTGTGCTATAGACCATGGTTTCGGGGATTGGTCCGGGCGTGCTGTGTGCCAAAAATCAATCAGGTCATGCCAGGAAGGTTGGGAATCATCCCAGTGTGGTCTATTGAATTTTTCGTGGCCATTTGGTCAGACAAACGGGTGAAACGGCACGAACGGGGCATTTTCGGGCCAAATCGATGTCCTATAGCCCATAGTTTTGGGGGTAGGCCTAGTTTTTGGGCATGCTGTGGGCCGAAAATTGACCAGGGAATGCCAGGTAGGTTGGGAATTCTTCCAGTATGGTTCGTTTAATTGTTTGTGGCCATTTGGCCGGTCAAACAAGCGAAACGGTGCTAACAAGAAATTTTTGGACCAAATCGATGTGCTATAGCCCACAGTTTTTGGGATTGGCTCAGGGTCCAAGCATGCTGTGAGCCAAAAATCGACCAGGGTGTGCCAGGGAGGTTGGGGATCATCCTAGTGTGGTCCATTTATTTGTTCGTGGACATTTGGGTGGACAAACATGTGAAACGGCGCGAACAGGGCATTTTTGGGCTAAATCAATGTGATATAGCCTACGGTTTTGGGAGTGGGCCCGGGGTCCGGGAGTGTTGTGGGCTGAAAATAGACCGGGGCGTGCTAGGTAGGTTAAGGTTCCTCACAGTATGGTCTGTTTAATTTTTAGTGGCTATTAGGGTGGACAAACGGGTGAAACGATCCGAACGGGGTATTTTTGGGCTAAATCAATGCGCTATAGCCCACAATTTTAGGGGTGGGCTCGGGGTTCGGGTGTGATGCGGTCTGAAAATTGATCAAGGCATACCAGGGAGGTCTGAGATCATCCCAGTGTGGTCTGTTTAATTTTTTGTGGCTATTTGGGTGGATAAATGGGCAAAATATCGCAAACGGACCATTTTTGGGCTAAATCGGTGTGCTATAGCCTACAGTTTTTTGGGGGTGGGGCCGGAGTTCGGGCGTTATGGGAAAAAAATTGACCAGGGCATTCTAGGGAGGTTGGGTATCATCCCAGTATGGTCCGTTTGTTTTTTGTGGTCATTTGGGTGGACACACGGGTAAAACGGCCCGAATGGGGCATTTTGGGCCAAATCGGTGTGCTATAGCCCACAGTTTTAGGGGTGGGCCCAGGGTTCAGGCATGCTGTGGGCTAAAAATTGATCGGGGCATACCAGGGAGTTCGGGGATTATCCCAGTATGGTCCATTTAATTTTTTGTGGCCATTTGGGTGGACAAATGGGTAAAACATCGCGAATGGGACATTTTGGGATAAATCGGTGTGCTATAGCTTACGGTATCGGGGGTGGGCTCGAGCTTCGGGTATGCTGTGGGCCAAAAGTCGACCAGGGTATGACAGGGACATTGGGGATCATTCCAGTGTGGTTCGTTTCATTTTTCGTGGCCATTTGGTTGGACAAACGGGAGAAACGGCGCGAAAGGGGCATTTTTGGGCCAAATCGATGTCCTATAGCCCACGGTTTTTTGGGTGAGATTGGCGGTCAGGGTGTATTGTGGGAAAAAACTTGACCGGGGCGTTCCAGGGAAGTTGTGGATCGCACCAATGTGGTCCATTTAATTTTTCGTGGCCATTTGGGTTGACAAACGGGCTAAAAGGCACGAATGGGGTGTTGTCGGTCCATATCGGTGTGCTATAGACCACGGTTTTGGGGGTGGACCCAATGTTCGGGCGTGCTGTGGGGCAAAAATTGACCAGGGAAAGCCAGGGAAGTTGGGGATCGTACCAGTGTGGTCTATTTAATTTTTTGTGGCCATTTGGGTTGCAAACGAGCAAAACGGCGTGAATGGGGATTTTTCGAGCCAAATCGGTTGTCTATAGCCCACGATTTCGGGGGTGGGCTTGGGTTCCGGGCATGCTATAGGACGAAAATAAATTGTGGCATTCCAAGGAGGTTGGGAATCATCCCAGTGTGGTCCATTTAATTTTTTGTGGCTATTTAGGTTGACAAACGAGCGAAACGGCACGAACCGGGCATTTTCAGTCTAAATTGATGTGCTATAGCCCACGATTTTGAGGGAGGGCCTGGGGTTCGGGTATGATGTGGGCTAAAAATTGATCGAGGTATGCCAGGGAGGTTGGCGATCATTCCAGCGTGGTCCGTTTAATTTTTTTTGGCAATTTGGTTGGACAAACGGGCGAAACAGCGCGAACAAGGTATTTTTGGGCCAAATTGGTGTGCTATAGACCACGGTTTCGAGGGTGGGCCCGAGTTTCAGGGCGTGCTGTAGGCCAAAAGTTGATCTGGACATACCAGGGAGATTGGGGATCATCTCAGTGTGTTCCATTTAATTTTTCATGGCCATTTGGGTGGACAAACGGCACGAACGGGACATTCTTGAGCCAAATCGGTGTACAATAGACCACGGTTTTGGGGTGGGACCAGGGTCCGGGTGTGCTGTGGGCTGAAAATTGACCGCGGTATGCCAGGTAAGTAAGGGATTGTACCAGTGTGGTCCATTTTTATTGGCTATTTAGGTGGCAAATGGGCAAAACGGCGTGAACGGGGTATTTTTGGGACAAATTAGTGTGTTATAGGCCACAGTTTTGGGGTTGGGCTCGGGGTCCGAGCATGCTGTAGGTCGAAAATCGATCGAGCCATGTAAGGGAGGTTGGGGATAGTCCCAGTGTAGTCCATTTAATTTTTTGTGGCTATTTGGATGGACAAAAGGACAAAACATCGCTATCGAGGCATTTTCAGGCTAAATCTGTGTGCTATAGCCCATGGTTTTAGGTGTGGGTCCGTAGTCCTGGCGTGCTGTAGGTCGAAAGTCGATCGGGGCATGCCAGGGAGGTTGGGGATCGTCCCAGTGTGGTCCGTTTAATTTTTTGTGGCTATATGGGTAGATAAATGAGCAAAACATTGCGAACGGGGCATTTTTGGGCAAAATTGGTGTGCTATATCCTATGTTTTTGGGGGTGGGCCCGGGGTCTGTGCATGCTGTGGGAGAAAAATTGACCAGGGCATGCCAGGAAGGTTGGGGATCATCCCAGTGTGGTCCGTTTAATTTTTTGTGGCCATTTGGGTGGGCAAACGGGTGAAATAGCGCGAAAGGAGCATTTTTGGGCCAAATTGGTGGGCTATAGCCCACGGTTTTGGGGGTGGGATCGTGGGTCAGGGTGTGCTATTGGCCAAAAATAGACCGGGGCATGCCAGGGAAGTTGTAGATCCTACCAGTGTAGTCTATATAATTTTTTGTGGCCATTCGGGTGGCAGATGGGCGAAACGGTACAAACGGGGCTTTTTCAGGCTAAATCGGTGTGCTATATCCCACAGTTTTGGGGGTGGTCCCGGGGTTCGGGCGTGCTGTAGGCCAAAAATTGATCGGGGCTTGTTCGGGAGGTTGGGGATCATCCGATTGTGGCCTGTTTAATTTTTCGTCGCCATTTGGGTGGACAAATGGGCGAAATGGCATAAAAGGGGCATTTTTAGGCCAAATCGGCGTGTTATAGTCCATGATTTCAGGGGTGGGCCCGAGGTCTGAGCATGCTGTGGGCAGAAAATCGATCGGGGTATACCAGAAAAGTTGGGGATCATCCCAATATGGTTCGTTTAATTTTTCGTAGCCATTTTGGTGGACAAATTGGCAAAACGTTGTGAATGGGGCATTTTTAGGCTAAATTGGTGTGCTATATCCTACGATTTTAGGGGTGGGCCAGGGGTCCGGGCATTTTGTGGGCCAAAAATCAACTAGGGCATGCAAGAGAGGTTGGGGATCATCCCAGTGTGGTTCGTTTAATTTTTTGTGGCCATTTGGATGAGAAAACCGGCGAAACAACACGAAGGGGGCATATTCGGGCAAAATCAGTGTTCTATAGCCCACGGTTTTCGGGATGGGATCGGGGGTCAGGATTGTGAGCCTAAAATTGACCTAGCCATTCCAGGGCGGTTGGGGATCATCCTATCTTAATCCTTTTAATTTTCCATGGCTATTTGGGAGGAAAAATGGGCGAAATAACATGAACGGGGCATTTTCAAGCCAAATCGTTTTGCAATAGCCCACGATATTGGGGGTGGGGCCAGGGTCCGAGTGTATTTTGGGCTGACAATCGATTGGAGCATGCTAGGGGGTTGAGGATTATCCCAGTATAGTCGTTTTAATTTTTTATGTCCATTTGGGCGAACAAACGGGCAAAACAATGCGAACGGGATGTTTTCGAGCTAAATCAGTGTGATATAGCCTACGATTTCGGAGGTGGGCATGTGGTCCGGCCATATTGCGGGATGAAAATTGATCGGGGCGTGCTAGGAGGTTGAGGATCATCTCAGTGTGGTCTATTTAATTTTTTGTGGCCATTTGGGCGAGCAAACGGACTAAACGGTGCGAATGGGGCATTTTCAGGTCAACTTGGCGTGCTATAGCCCACAGTTTTGGGGGTGGGACCGGGGTCCAGGGGTACTGTCTGCCTGAAATTTGACTAAGGCGTGCCAGGGAGGTAGAGGATCATCCCAGTATCATTCGTTTAATTTTTTGTGGCCATTTGGGCAGACAAACAGGCAAAACGGCACTAACCGGACATTTTTGGGTCAAATCGGTGTGCTATAGCCCACGATTTTAGGGGTGGGCCTAGGTTTCGAGCGTCCTATTGGTCAAAAACTGACCGAGCATGCCAGGGAGGTTGGGGATTATCCCAGCGTGCTCTGTTTAATTTTTTGTAGACATTTGGGTGGACAAATAGGCAAAACGGCGCAAACGGGGTGTGCCAAATCGGTGTGTTATAGACCATGGTTTCGGGGATTGGTCCGGGGTCCAGGCATGCTGTGGGCCAAAAATTAATCGGGGCATGCCAGGGAGGTTGGGAATCATCCCAGTGTGGTCCGTTGAATTTTTCGTGGCCATTTGGTCAGACAAACGGGTGAAACGGCATGAACGGGGCATTTTTGGGCCAAATCGGTGTCCTATAGCCCATATTTTTGGGGGTAGGCTCGGGTTTCGGGCATGCTGTGGGACAAAAATCGACCAGGACATGCCAAGTTGGTTGGGGATCGTCCTAGTGTGGTTCGTTTAATTTTTCGTCGCTATTTGGGTTGAC
This sequence comes from Capsicum annuum, assembly GCF_002878395.1. NCBI lineage: Eukaryota > Viridiplantae > Streptophyta > Magnoliopsida > Solanales > Solanaceae > Capsicum > Capsicum annuum. Next base: position 504,321 of record NW_025860098.1, read on the forward strand.
AAACGGGCGAAATAGTGTGAAAAGGCCATTTTTGGGCAAAATCGGTGTGCTATAACCCACAGTTTTGAGGGTTGGCCCGGGGTCCAGGCGTGTTGTAGGACAAAAATCGACCAGGGCATGCCAAGGAGGTTGGGGATAGTCCCAGTGTGGTCCACTTATTATTTTGTGGATATTTGGGTGGGCAAATGGGCAAAACGGCGCTAACAAGGCATTTTCAGTCCAAATCAGTGTGTTATAGCCTACAGTTTTGGGGGTGGGCACGCGGTCAGGGTGTGTTGTCATCCGAAAATCAACCAGGGCATTCTAGGGAGGTTAGGGATTATCCTAGTGTGGTCCGTTTAATTTTTCCTGGCTAGTAGGGTGGACAAATGGTCGAAACGATGCGATCAGGGCATTTTTTAGCCAAATCGGTGTGCTATAGCCCACGGTTTTAGGGGTGGGCCCGGGGTTCAGGTGTGTTGCATGCCGACAATTGACTGGGGCATGCCAGGGAGGTTGGGGATCATCCCAGTGCATCCGGGCAAAACATCATGAACGGGGCATTTTTGGGCTAAATCAGTCTGCTATAGTCTACGATTTTGGGTGTAGGCCCGGGGTCCGGGCATGTTTTAGGCAAAAAATCGACCAGGGTATGCCACGGAGCATGGGGATCATCCCAGTATGGTCTGTTTAGTTTTTCATGGCCATTTGGGTGGACAAACGTGTAAAATGGCACGAACGGGGCATTTTTGGACCAAATCGGTGTGCTATAGCCTATAGTTTTGGGGGTCGGCCCGAGGATCGAGTGTGCTGTGGGCGAAAAATTGATCAGGGCATTCTAGGGAGGTTGGGTATCATCCCAGTGTGGTCTGTTTGTTTTTTGTTGTCATTTAGGCCAAATCGGTGTGCTATATAGTCCACAATTTCAGGGGTGGGCACGAGGTCCGAGCATACTGTGGGCAAAAAATTGATTGAGGAGTGCCAAGTAAGTTGGGGATCATCCCAGTATGGTTCGTTTAATTTTTCGTGGCCATTTTGGTGGACAAATAGGCAAAACAGTGCGAACTGGGCACTTTTGGGCTAAATCGGTGTGTTGTAGCCCACTATTTTGGGGGTGGGCCCGAGGTCCAGGTGTGCTGTCTGCTGAAAATCGACTAAGGCATGCCAGGGAGGTAGGGGATCATCCCAGTATCATTCGTTTAATTTTTTGTGGCCATTTGGGCAGACAAACGGGCGAAACAGCGCGAACGACACATTTTTAGGTCAAATCGGTGTGCTATAGCCCACGATTTTGGGGGTGGGCCTAGGTTTTGGGTGTCCAGTTGGTCAAAAACCGACCGAGGCATGCCAGGGAGGTTGGGGATCATCCCAGCGTGCTCTGTTTAATTTTTCGTGGCCATTTTAATGGACAAATAGGCAAAACGGCGCGAACGGGGCGTGCCAAATAGGTGTGCTATAGACCATGGTTTCGGGGATTGGTCCAGGGTCCAGGCGTGCTGTGGGCCAAAAATCAATCGGGGCATGACAGGGAGGTTGGAAATCATCCCAGTGTGGTTCATTGAATTTTTCGTGGCCATTTGGTCAGACAAACGGGTGAAACAGCACGAACGGGGCATTTTCGGGATAAATCGATGTCCTATAGCCCACAGTTTTGGGGCTAGGCCTAGTTTTTGGCCGTGCTGTGGGCCGAAAGTTGACCAGGGAATGCCAGGTAGGTTGGGAATTCTCCCAGTATGGTTCGTTTAATTGTTTGTGGCCATTTGGGCGGTCAAACAAGCGAAACGTTGCTAACAAGAAATTTTTGGGCCAAATCGATGTGCTATAGCCCACAGTTTTGGGGGTTCGCTCGGGGTCCAGGCATGCTGTGAGCCAAAAATCGACCATGGTGTGCCAGGGAGGTTGGGGATCATTCCAGTGTGGTCCATTTATTTTTTCGTGGACATTTGGGTGGACAAACAGGCAAAACGGTGTGAACAGGGCATTTTCGGGCCAAATCAATGTGTTATAGCTTACGGTTTTGGGGGTGAGCCCGGGGTCCGGGAGTGTTGTGGGCTGAAAATCGACCGGGGAATGCTAGGTAGGTTAGGGTTCGTCTCAGTGTGGTCCGTTTAATCTTTTGTGGCTAGTAGGGTGGACAAACGGGTGAAACAATGCGAACGGTGCATTTTTGGGCTAAATCGATGCGCTATAGCCTATAATTTTAGGGGTGGCCTCGGGGTTCGGTGTGCTATAGCCTGCAGTTTTTTGGGGGTGGGGCCAAAGTTCGGGCGTTGTGGGTGAAAAATTGACCAAGGCGTTCTAGGGAGGTTGGGTATCGTCCCAGTATGGTCCGTTTGTTTTTTGTGGCCATTTGGGTGGACAAACGGGTAAAACGGCGCGAATGGGGCATTTCGGGCCAAATATGTGTGCTATAGCCCACGGTTTTAGGGGTGGCCCCGGGGTCCAGGCATGCTGTGGACTAAAACATGACTGGGGCGTACCAGGGAGTTCGGGGATCATCCCAGTATGGTCCGTTTAATTTTTTGTGGCCATTTGGGTGGACAAATGGGCAAAACATCACGAACGGGCCATTTTCGGGATAAATCGGTGTGCTATAGCTTACGGTATCGGGGATGGGCTCGAGCTTCGGGTATGCTGTGGGCCAAAAATCAACTAGGGTATTGCAGGGACATTGGGGATCATTCTAGTGTGGTTCGTTTCATTTTTCGTGACCATTTGGGTGGACAAACGGGCGAAACGGCACTAAAGGGGCATTTTTGGGCCAAATTGGTGTGTTATAGCCCACAGGTTTTTGGGTAAGATTGGCGATCAGGGTGTGTTGTGGGAAAAAAATAGACCGAGGCGTGCCAGGGAAGTTGTGGATCGTACCAGTGTGTTCCATTTAATTTTTTGTGGCCATTTAGGTTGACAAACGGGCGAAACAGCACGAACGGGGTGTTCTCGATCAAAATCGGTGTGCTATAGACCACGGTTTTGGAGGTGGACCCAGGGTTCGGGTATGCTGTGAGGCAAAAATCGACCAGGACATGCCAGGGAAGTTGGGGATCGTACCAGTATGGTCCGTTTAATTTTTCGTGGCCATTTAGGTTGCAAACGGGCAAAACAGCGCGAATAGGGATTTTTCAAGCCAAATCGGTTGTCTTAGCCCACGGTTTCGGGGGTGGACCCGGGGTCCGGGCGTGCTATAGCATGAAAATCAATTGGGGCATGCCAGGGAGGTTGGGGATCATCCCAGTGTGGTCCATTTAATTTTTTGTGGCTATTTGGGTGGACAAAGGAGCGAAATGGTGCAAACCAAGTATTTTCAGCCTAAATTGGTGTGCTATAGCCCACGGTTTTGGGTGTGGGCCCGGGTTTCGGCCATACTATAGGCCGAAAATTGATCGGGTTATGCAGGGGAGGTTGTGGATCTTTCCAATATGGTTCGTTTAATTTTTTGTGGCCATTTGGGTTGACAAACGGGCGAAACGATGCGAACGGGGCATTTTTGGGTAAAATCAGTGTGTTATAGCCTATGATTTTAGGGTGGGTCCACGAGTCAGGGTGTGTTGTGGGTCGAAAATTGATTGAGGAATGCCAGAGATATTAGGGATCATCCCAGTGTGGTCCGTTTAATTTTTTGTGGCCATTGGGAGTACGAACAGGCGAAATAGCGCGAACTAATCATTTTCGAGTTAAATCGGTGTGCTATAGCCAACAGTTTTGGGGGTGCACCTTAGGACAGGGCGTAATATGGGCCAAAAATCGATCGGGGTATGCCAAGGAGGTTGGGGATCATCCCAGTGTGGTCCGTTTAATTTTTGTGGCCATTTGGGAGGAGAAACAGGCAAAATAGTGCGAACGAGGAATTTTCAGGCCAAATTTGTGTGCTATAGCCCATGTTTTTAGGGGTGGGCTCGGGGTTTGGGTATGTTGTAGGCTAAAAATTGACCAAGGCATACCACGAAGGTTTAGGATCATCCCAGTGTGGTCCGTTTAATTTTTCATGGCTATTTGAGTGGACAAATGAGCGAAACGGCGCAAATGGGGCATTTTCAAACTAAATTGGGGTGCTATAGCCTACAATTTTAGGGGTGGGTCTGGGGTTCGGGCGTGCTGTGGTTCAAAAATTGATTGGGGCGTGCCAGGTAGGTTGGTGATCATCCCAGTGTGGTCGATTTAATTTTTGGTTGGCAATTTGGTGGAAAAACGGGCAAAACGGCGCAAATAGGGCATTTTCGTGCCAAATCGGTGTGCTATAGCCCACGATTTTGAGGGTGGGCCTGGGGTCCAAGTGTTCTATGGGCTAAAAATTGACCTGGGTGTGCCAGGGAGGTTGGCGATCATTCCAGCGTGGTCCGTTTAATTTTTTAAGGCTATTTCGGTGGGCAAACGGGCGAAACAGTGCGAACAAGGTATTTTTGGGCCAAATTGGTGTGCTATAGACCACGGTTTTGAGGGTGGGCCCAGGTTTCAGGGCGTGCTGTAGGCCAAAAATTGATCGGGGCATACCCGGGAGATTGGGGATCATCCTAGTGTGTTCCATTTAATTTTTCATGGCCATTTGGGTGGACAAACGGCACGAATGGGGCATTTTCGAGACAAATCGGTGTATAATAGACCACGATTTTAAGGGTGGGCCCAGGGTTTGGGTATTCTATAGGCAGAAAATCGATCGCGGTATGCCAGGGAAGTAAAGGATCATACCAGTGTAGTCCATTTTTCCTGGCTATTTAGGTGGTAAACGGGCAAAATGGCGCTAACGGGGTATTTTTGGGACAAATCAGTGTGTCATAGGCCACAGTTTTGGGGTTGGGATCGGGGTCCGGGCATGCTGTAGGCCGAAAATCGACCGAGCCATGTCAGGGAGGTTATTTGGATGGACCAAAGGACAAAACATCGCGAACAAGGTATTTTTGGGCCAAATCTGTGTGTTATAGCCTATGGTTTTAGGTGTGGGCCCGGAGTCCTGGTGTGCTGTAGGCCGAAAGTTAATAGGGGCATGCCAGGGAGGTTGGGGATCGTCCCAGTGTGGTCAGTTTAATTTTTTGTTGCTATTTGGGTGGATAAATGGGCAAAACATCGCGAACGGGGCATTTTTGGTCTAAATCGGTGTGCTATATCCTACGGTTTTAGGGGTGGGCCCAGGGTCTGGGCATACTGTGGGAGAAAAATTGATTAGGGCATGCCAGGGAGGTTGGGGATCATCCCAGTGTGGTTAGTTTAATTTTTTGTGGCCATTTGGGTGGATAAACGGGCAAAATAGCACGAACGGGGCATTTTTAGGCCTAATCGGTGGGCTATAGCCCACGGTTTCGGGGGTGGGATCGAGGGTCAGGGTGTACTGTTGGCCAAAAATAGATCGGGGCATGCCAGGAAAGTTGTAGATCATACCAGTCTGGTCTATATAGTTTTTCGTGGCTATTCGGGTGGTAAATAGGCGAAACGGCACAAATGGGGCTTTTTTCGGCTAAATCGGTGTGCTATAACCCACGGTTTTTGGGGTGGTCCCGGGGTTCGGGTGTGCTGTAGGCCATAAATTGATTGGGGCATGCCTGGGAGGTTAGGGATTATCCTATTATGGTCTGTTTAATTTTTCGTGGCCATTTGGGTGGACAAACGGGTGAAATGGGATAAAAGGGGCATTTTTGGGCCAAATCGATGTGCAATAGTCTACGATTTTAGGGGTGGGACAGAGGTCCGAGCATGGTGTGGGTAGAAAATTGATCGGGGCATGCCAGGAAAGTTGAGGATCGTCCCAGTATAGTCCGTTTAATTTTTCGTGGCCATTTTGGTGGACAAATGGGCGAAACATCGTGAACGAGGCATTTTTAGGCTAAATCGGTGTGCTATATCCTACGATTTTGGGGGTGGGCCAGGGGTCCGGGCATTTTGTAGGCCAAAAATCGACCAGGGCGTGCAAGAGAGGTTGGGGATCATCCCAGTGTGGTTTATTTAAATTTTTGTGGCCATTTGGGTGAACAAACGGGTGAAACAACGCGAAGGGGACATTTTCAGGACAAATTGGTGTTCTATAGCCCATGGTTTTGAGGGTGGGCTTGGGGGTCAGGGCATGCTGTGGGTCAAAAATCGACTGATATGTGCCAGGGAGGTTGGGGATGGTCCTAGTATGGTTCATTTAATTTTTTGTGGCCATTTGGGTGGACAAACGAGTGAAACGGCGTCAATGGGGTATTTTTGGGCCAAATCGGTGTGCTATAAACCACGGTTTTTGGGGCGGGCATGGGGTTCGGGCGTGCTGTAGGGAAAAAATTGATCGGGGCATGCTAGGGAGTTAAAGATTGTACCAGTGTGGTCCGTTTAATTTTTTATTGCAATTTGGGTGGCAAACGGGCAAAACGGCGTGAATTGGGCTTTTTCGGGCTCAATCAATGTGCTATAGCCCACGGTTTCGAGGGTGGGCTTGGGGTTTGGGTGTGATGTGGGCCAAAAATCGACCAGGCCATGTCAAGGAGGTTGGGGATCATTCCAGTGAGGTCATTTTAATTTTTTGTGGTTATTTCGGTGGACAAACTGGTGAAACGATGCAAACGGGGCATTTTGGGCCAAATCGGTGTGCTATAGCCCACAGTTTCGGGGTAGGTTTGGGGGTCAAGGTATGTTGTAGGCCAAAAATCGAATGGGGCATGCCAGGGAGGTTGGGGATCATCCCAGTATGGTCCGTTTAATTTTTCGTGGACATTTGGGTGGACAAATGGGAAAAACGACGTGAACTGGGCGTTTTTGGGTTAAATTGGTGTTCTATAGCCAATGGTTTTGGGGGTGGGCTCGAGGTTCGGGCGTGCGGTGGGCCAAAAATCAATCGGGGCATGCCAGGGAGGTTGGGGATCATTTCAGTCTATCCGTATAATTTTTTGTGTCCATTTTGGTGAAGAAACGACAAAACAACGCGAATGGGGCATTTTCGAGCCAAATCAATGTGCTATAGCCTATGTTTTTGGGGATGGGCCCGGGGTACGAGTCTATTATGGGCCAAAAATTGATCGAGGAATTCCAGGGAGGTTTGGGATCTTCTCAGTGTTATCTGTTTAATTTTTTGTGGACATTTGTGTGGGTAAATGGGCGAAATAGTGTGAATGGGGCATTTTCGGGATAAATCAGTATGCTATAGGCCATAATTTTGGGGGTGGGCCCAGCGTTCAGGTGTGCAGTGGGCCAAAAATCGATTGGAGTATGGCAGGGAAGTAAGGGATTGTATCAGTGTGGTCTATTTTTCTTGGCCATTTGGGTGGTAAACGGGCAAAACGGCGTGAATGGGGTATTTTCAGACCAAATCGGTGTGCCTTAGCCCACAGTTTTAGGGTTGGGCTCGGGGTCTAGGCATGCCATAGGTTGAAAATTGACCAGGCCATATCAGGGAGGTTGGGGATAGTCCCAGTGCAGTCCGTTTAATTTTTCGTGGCAGTTTGGATGTTCAAACGGACAAAACATCATGAACGGGGAATTTTCGGGCCAAATCTGAGTGTTATGGCCCATAATTTTGGGGGTGGGCTCGGGGTCCATGCGTGCTGTGGGCCAAAAATCGACCGGGGTGTGCCAGGGAGGTTGAGAATCGTCCCAGTGTGGTCCATTTAATTTTTTATGGCCATTTGGGTGGACAAACGGGCAAAACATAGCGAATAGGGCATTTTTGGGCTAAATCAGTGCACTATATCCTACGGTTTCAGGGGTGGGCTCGGGGTGCGGGTGTGCTAAGGGACAAAAATTGACCAGGGCATGCCAGGGAGGTTGGGGATCATCCCAGTATGGTCTGTTTAATTTTTCGTGGCCATTTGTGTGGACAAATGGGCAAAATGGCACGAACGGGGCATTTTCGGGCCAAATCGGTGAGCTATAGTCCACGGTTTTAGGGGTGGATCGGGGGTCAGGGTGTGCTGTTGGCCAAAAATAGACTGGGGCGTGCCAGGGAATTTGTAGATTGTACCAGTATGGTTCATTTAATTTTTCGTGGCCATTTGGGTTGTAAACCGGTGAAACAGCGCAAACGGGGCTTTTTTTGGGCAAAATCGGTGTGCTTTAGCCCACGGTTTTGGGGGTGATCCTGGGGTTTGAGCGTGTTATAGGCCAAAAATCAATGGGGGTATGCCCGGGTAGTTGGGGAACGTCCGATTGTAGTCCGTTTAATTTTTTGTGGCCAATTGGTTGGACAAACAGGTAAAATGGTACAAACGGGATATTTTTGGGCCAAATTGATGTGCTATAGTCCACGACTTTGGGGATGGGCCCTTGGTCCGAGCGTGCTGTCGGAAAAAAATTGATCGGGATGTGCTAGGGAAGTTGGGGATCGTCCTAGTATGGTCCGTTTAATTTTTTGTAGCCATTTTGGTGGACAAATGGGCGAAATGGCACGAATGGGGCATTTTTGGGCTAAATCAGTGTGCTATATCCTACGGTTTTTGGGGTGGACAAGGGGTCCAGGCGTGCTGTGGGCCAAAAATTGACCAGGGCATGCTAGGGAGGTTGGGGATCTTCCTAGTGTGGTTCGTTTAATTTTTCGTGGCCATTTGGGTGAACAAACGGGCGAAACGATGTGAACAGGGCATTTTCGAGCCAAATCAGTGTGCTATAGCCCATGGTTTTGAGGGTGGGCTCGGAGGTCAGGGCGTGCTATGGGTTAAAATTTAACTGAGATAATCTAGGGAAGTTGGGGATGGTCCTAGTGTGGTTCGTTTAATTTTTCGTGGCCATTTGGGAGGACAAACGAGTGAAACAGTGGGAACGGGGCATTTTTGGGCCTAATCTATGTGCTATAGACCATGGTTTTGGGGGTGGGCCCAGGGTTCAGGCGTGCTACGGGGACAAAATCAACTGGGGCATGCCGGGGAATTAAGAATTGTACCAGTGTGGTCCGTTTAATTTTTTGTTGCAATTTTGGTGGCAAACAGGCAAAACAGCACGAATGGGGCTTTTTCGGGAAAAATCGGTGTGCTATAGCCAATGGTATTGGGGGTGGTCCTAGGGTCTGGTCGTGCTGTAGGATAAAAATCAATCGACGCATACTAGGGAGGTTGAGGATAGTCCCAATGTGATCCGTTTAATTTTTTGTGGCTATTTGGGTCGACAAATAGGCAAAACTACACAAACTGAGCATTTTCGAGCCAAATTGGTGCGCTATAGCCCACGGTTTCGGGGGTGGGCCCAGGGTTCGGCCGTCCTTTAGGTCAAAAATCAACCGGGGCATTCCAGGGATGTTGGGGATCTTCCCAGTGTGGTCCGTTTAATTTTTCGTTGCCCTTGGTTGGACAAAAGGGTAAAATGGTGCAAACGAGACATTTTTGGGCCAAATCGGTGTGCTATAGCCTACGGTTTTGGGGGTTGGCTATGGGTTTGGGCATGCTATGGGCCAAAAATCGACCAAGGCATGCCAAGGAGGTTGGTGATCGTTCCAGTGTGGTCCGATTAATTTTTTGTGGCTATTTGGGAGGACAAACGAGTGAAACGATACGAACGGAGCATTTTGTACAAAATCGGTGAGCTATATAGCCCATGATTTCGGGGTGGGTCCGGGGGTCAAGGTATGTTGTAGGCCTAAAATCGAATGGGGCATGCCAGGGAGGTTGGGGATCATCTCAGTGTGGTTCGTTAAATTTTTCGTGGCCATTTGGGTGGACAAACGGGCGAAATGGCGCAAACTGGGCATTTTCGGGTTAAATCGATGTGTTATAGCCAACAGTTTTGGGGTGGGCCCGAGGATCGGGCATGCGGTGGGCCAAAAATTGATCAGGGCTTGCCAGGGAGGTTGCGGATAGTCCCAGTGTGGTCCGTTTAATTTTTTGTAGTTATTTGGGTTGAGAAATGACAAAACAATGTGAACGGGGCATTTTCGGGCCAAATCAGTGTGGTATAGCCCATGTTTTTGGGGGTGGGCCCAGGGTACGGGTATGTTGTCCGTGTAATTTTTGTCGCCATTTGAGTAGACAAATAATCGAAATGGCACGAACAGGGCATTTTTGGGCAAAATCAGTGTGCTATAGCCCACAATTTCAGGGGTGGGCCCGGGGTCCGAGTGTGCTGTGTTTCAAAAATTGACCGGGGCATGCCAGGGAGGTTGGGGATCGTCCCAGTGTGGTTTTTTCAATTTTTCGTGGCCAGTTGGGTGAAAAAACGATTGAAACGGCACGAACGCGGCTTTTTTGAACCAAATCGGTGTGCTATAGCCCACATTTTTTAGGGTGGGCTCGGGGTCCGGGCGTTCTATCGGCCAAAAATTGATTGGGGCATGCCAAGGAGGTTGGGGATCGTCCCAGTATGGTCCGTTTAATTTTTTGGTACCATTTGGGTGGACAAATGAGTGAAACGGTGCGAACTGGGCATTTTCGTGCCAAATCGGTGTGCTATAGCCTATGGTTTTGGGGGTGGGCCTGGGGTTCGAGCGTGTTGTAGGTCAAAAATTGACCAGGGCTTGCCAGGGAGGTTGGGGATTATTCTAGCATGGTCCATTTAATTTTTTGTGGCCATCTGGGTGGACAAATAGGCAAAACGGTGCGGACGGGTCGTTCCAAATCGGTATGCTATAGACCATGGTTTCGGGGATTGGTCCTGGCGTGCTGTGTGCCAAAAATCAATCGAGGCATGCCAGGAAGGTTGGGAATCATCCCAGTGTGGTCTGTTGAATTTTTCGTGGCCATTTGGTCAGACAAACGGGTGAAATGGCACGAATGGGGCATTTTAGGGCCAAATCAGTGTTCTATAGCCCATAGTTTTAGGGGTAGGCCCAGTTTTTGGGCGTGCTGTGGGCCGAAAATTGACCAGGGCATGCTAGGTAGGTTGGGGATTGTCCCAGTATGGTTAGTTTAATTGTTTGTGGCTATTTGGGTGGTCAAACAAGCGAAACGGTGCGAACAATAAATTTTTGGGCCAAATCGATGTTCTATAACCCACAGTTTTGGGGATTGGCTCGGGGTCCAGGCACGCTGTGAGCCAAAAATCGACCAGGGTGTGCCAGGGAGGTTGGGGATCATCCCAGTGTGGTCCATTTATTTTTTTGTGGATATTTGGGTGGACAAACATGCGAAACGGCACGAACAGGGCATTTTTGGGCTAAATCAATGTGTTATAGCCTACGGTTTTGGGGGTGGGCTCGGGGTCCGGGAGTGTTGTGGGCTGAAAATCGATCGGGGCGTGCTAGGTAGGTTAGGGTTCCTCACAGTGTGGTCCGTTTAATTTTTAGTGGCCATTAGGGTGGACAAACGGGTGAAACGATTCGAATGGGGTATTTTTGGGCTAAATAGATGCGCTATAGCCCACAATTTTAGGGGTGGGCTCGGGGTTCGGGTGTGCTACGGTCTGAAAATTGACCGGGGCATACCAAGGAGGTCTGAGATCATCCCAGTGCGGTCTGTTTAATTTTTTGTGGCTATTTGGGTGGATAAATGGGCAAAACATCACGAACGGACCATTTTTGGGCTAAATCGGTGTGCTATAGCCTACAGTTTTTCGGGGGTGGGGTTGGAGTCCGGGCGTTATGGGCAAAAAATTTACCAGGGCATTCTAGGGAGGTTGGGTATCATCCCAGTATGGTCCGTTTGTTTTTTGTGGCCATTTGGGTGGACACACAGGTAAAACGGCGCGAATGGGGCAGTTCGGGCCAAATCGGTGTGCTATAGCCCACAGTTTTAGGGGTGGGCCCAGGGTTCAGGCATGCTGTGGGCTAAAAATTGATCGGGGTATACCAGGAAGTTCGGGGATCATCCCAGTATGGTCCGTTTAATTTTTTGTGGCTATTTGGGTGGACAAATGGGTAAAACATCGTGAACGGGACATTTTTGGGATAAATCGGTGTGCTATAGCTTACGATTTCGGGGGTGGGCTCGAGCTTCGGGTATGCTGTGGGCCAAAAGTCGACCAAGGTATGGCAAGGACATTGGGGATCATTCTAGTATGGTTCGTTTCATTTTTCGTGGCCATTTGGTTGGACAAACAGGAGAAACGGCGTGAAAGGGGCATTTTTGGGCCAAATCGGTGTGCTATAGCCCACGGTTTTTTGGGTGAGATTGGCGGTCAGGGTGTATTGTGGGAAAAAACTTTACCAGGGCATTCCAGGGAAGTTATAAATTGCACCAAGGTGGTCCATTTAATTTTTTGTGGCCATTTGGGTTGACAAACGGGCGAAACGGCACAAATAGGGTGTTCTCGGTCCAAATTGGTGTGCTATAGACCACGGTATTTGGGGTGGACCCAAGGTTCGGGCGTGCTGTAGGGCAAAAATTGACCAGGGCAATCCAGGGAAGTTGTGGATCATACCAGTGTGGTCCATTTAATTTTTTGTGGCCATTTGGGTTGCAAACGGGCAAAACAGCGCGAATGGGGATTTTTTGAGCCAAATCGGTTGTCTATAGCCCACGATTTCGGGGGTAGGCTCGGGTTCCGGGCGTGCTATAGGACGAAAATCAATTGAGGCATTCCAAGGAGGTTGGGGATCATCTCAATGTGGTCCATTTAATTTTTTGTGGCTATTTGGGTGGACAAACGAGCGAAATGGCACGAACCGGGCATTTTCAGGCTAAATTGATGTGCTATAGCCCACGGTTTTGGGTGTGGTCCTGGGTTTCGGCCATGTCATTGGCCAAAAATCGATCAGGTCATGCAAGAGCGGTTGGGGATCTTTCTAGTGTGTTCCGTTTAATTTTTCATGGCTATTCGGGTTGACAAACGGGCGAAACGATGCGAACGAGGCATTTTTGGGCAAAATCAGTGTGTTATAGCCTATGATTTTAGGGTGGGTCCACGAGTCAGGGTGTGTTGTGGGTCGAAAATCTAATGGGAAATGCTAGAGATATTTGGGATCATCCCAGTGTGGTCCGTTTAATTTTTTGTGGCCATTGGGAGGACAACCGGGCGAAATAGCGCGAACTAATCATTTTCGGGTTAAATCGGTGCGCTATAGGCAACGGTTTTGGGGGTGCGCCTGAGGATCGGGTGTACTATGGGAGAAAAATTGACTAAGGCGTGCCAAGGAGGTTGGGGATCATCCCAGTGTGGTCCGTTTAATTTTTGTGGCCATTTGGGAGGATAAACAGGCAAAAAGGTGTGAACGGGGAATTTTCAGGCCAAATTTGTGTGCTATGGCCTATGTTTTTGGGGGTGGGCTCGGGGTTTGGGTATGCTGCAGTCTAAAAATCGACCGAGGCATACCAAGGAGGTTTAGGATCATCCCAGTGTGGTCCGTTTAATTTTTCATGGCTATTTGAGTGGACAAATGAGCAAAACGGCGCAAATGGGGCATTTTCTGACAAAATCGATGTGCTATAGCCCACAATTTTAGGGGTGGGTCTGGTGTTCAGGCGTGCTGTGGTTCAAAATTTTAACGAGAAGTGCCAGGGAGGTTTATGATCGTGCCAGTGTGGTCTGTTTAATTTTTCGTTGACAATTTGGTGGAAAAACGGTTAAAACGGCGTAAATAGGGCATTTTCGGGCTAAATCGGTGTGCTATAGCCCACGATTTTAAGGGTGGGCCTCGGGTCCGGGTGTGCTGTGGGCTAAAATTTGACTGGGGTGTGCCAGGGAGGTTGGCGATCATTCCAGCGTGGTCCGTTTAATTTTTTGTGGCAATTTGGGTGGACAAATGGGCGAAACAGCGCGAATAAGGTATTTTTGGGCCAAATTGGTGTGCTATAGACCATGGTTTCGAGGATGGGCTAGGGTTTCAGGGCGTTCTGTAGGCCAAAAGTTGACCGGGACATACCAGGGAGATTGGGGATCATCTCAGTGTGTTTCATTTAATTTTTCATAGTCATTTGGGTGGACAAACGACACGAATGGGACATTTTTGAGCCAAATCAGTGTACAATAGACCACGGTTTTGGGGTGGGCCCAGGGTTCGGGTGTGCTGTGGGCTAAAAATTGACCGCGGTATGCCAGGTAAGTAAGGGGTCGTACCAGTGTTGTCCATTTTTCTTGGCTATTTAGGTGGCAAACGGGCAAAACGGCGTGAACGGGGTATTTTTGGGACAAATTAGTGTGTCATAGGCCACAGTTTTGGGGTTGGGCTCAGGGTCTGGGCATGCTGTAGGCTGAAAATTGATCAAGCCATGTAAGGGAGGTTGGGGATAGTCCCAGTGCAGTCCATTTAATTTTTCGTGGCTATTTCAATGGACAAAAGGACAAAACATCGCTAACGGGGCATTTTCAGGCTAAATCTGTGTGTTATAGCCCATGGTTTTAGGTGTGGGTCTGGAGTCCTGGCGTGCTGTAGGCCGAAAGTCGACCGAGGCATGCCAGGGAGGTTGGGATCATCCCAGTGTGGTCCGTTTAAGTTTTTGTGGCTATTTGGGAGGATAAATGAGCAAAACATCGCGAAAGGGGCATTTTTGGGCAAAATTGGTGTGCTATATCCTAAGTTTTTGGGGGTGGGCCTGGGGTCTGTGCATGCTGTGGGAGAAAAATTGACCAGGGCATGCCAGGGAGGTTGGGGATCATCCCAGTGTGGTCCGTTCAATTTTTCGTGGCCATTTGGGTGGACAAACGGGCGAAATAGCGCGAACGGGGCATCTTTGGGCCAAATCGGTGGGCTATAGCCCACGGTTTTGGGGGTGGGATCGAGGGTCAGGGTATGCTGTTGGCCAAAAATAGACCGGGGCATGCCAGGGAAGTTGTAGATCGTAGCAGTGTGGTCTATATAATTTTTTGTGGCCATTCGGGTGGCAAATGGGGAAAACGGTACAAACAGGGCTTTTTCGGGCTAAATCGGTGTGCTATATCCCACAGTTTTGGGGGTGGTCCTGGGGTTCGGGTGTGCTGTAGGCTAAAAATTGATCGGCGCTTGCCCGGGAGGTTGGGGATCGTCTGATTGTGGTCTGGTTAATTTTTTGTGCCCATTTGGGTGGACAAACGGGCGAAATAGCGTAAAAGGGGCATTTTTAGGCCAAATCGGTGTGTTATAGTCCACGATTTCATGGGTGGCCCCGAGGTCCGAGCATGCTGTGGGCAGAAAATCAATCGGGGCTTACTAGAAAAATTGGGGATCGTCCCAGTATGATCCGTTTAATTTTTTGTGGCCATTTTGGTGGACAAATAGGCGAAACGTCGTGAATGGGGCATTTTAAGGCTAAATTGGTGTTCTATATCCTACGATTTTAGGGGTGGGCCAGGGGTCCGGGCGTTTTGTGGGCCAAAAATCAACCAGGGCATGCAAGAGAGGTTGGGGATCATCCCAGTGTGGTTCGTTTAATTTTTTGTGGCCATTTGGGTGAGCAAACCGGCGAAACAACGCGAAGGGGGCATAGTCGGGCCAAATCAGTATTCTATAGCCTACGGTTTTCGGGGTGGGATCAGGGGATAGGATTGTGGGCCTAAAATTGACCGAGCCATGCCTTGGCGGTTGGGGATCATCCTATCTTAATCCGTTTAATTTTCCATGGCTATTTGGGAGGAAAAATGGGCAAAATAACATGAATGGGGCATTTTCAAGCCAAATCGTTTTGCTATAGCCCACTATATTGGGGGTGTGCCCAGGGTCCCGGCATATTTTGGGCTGACAATCGACCGGAGCATGCTAGGGAGTTAAGGATCATCCCAGTATGGTCTGTTTAATTTTTTATGACCATTTGGGCGAACAAACGGGCAAAA
>NW_025860098.1:522866-528194 GCF_002878395.1 Capsicum annuum
GGGATGGTCCCAGTGTGGTCCACTTATTATTTTGTGGACATTTGGGTGGACAAATGGGCAAAACGGCGCTAACAAGGCATTTTCAGTCCAAATCAGTGTGTTATACCCTACCGTTTTGGTAGTGGGCACGCGGTCAGGGAGTGTTGTCATCCGAAAATCAACCAGGGCAGGCTAGGGAGGTTGGGGATCATCCTAGTGTGGTCCGTTTAATTTTTCCTGGCTAGTAGGGTGGACAAATGGGCGAAACGATGCGATCAGGGCATTTTTGAGCCAAATTGGTGTGCTATAGCCCACGGTTTTGGGGGTGGGCCCGGGGTTCAAGTGTGCTGCATGCCGAAAATTGACTGGGGCATGCCAGGTAGGTTGGGGATCATCCCAATGCATCCGGGCAAAACATCATGAACGGGGCATTTTTGGGCTAAATCAGTCTGTTATAGTCTACGATTTTGGGTGTGGGCTCGGGGTTCGGGCATGCTTTGGGCCAAAAATCAACCAGGGTGTGCCACAGAGCATGGGGATCATCCCAGTGTGGTCCTTCTAATTTTTCGTGGCCATTTGGGTGGACAAACGGGTAAAACGGCACGAACGGGGCATTTTTGGACCAAATCGGTGTGCTATAGCCTAGAGTTTTAGGGGTCGGCCCGAGGATCGGGTGTGCTGTGAGACAAAAATTGATCAGGGTATTCTAGGGAGGTTGGGTATCATTCCTATGTGGTCCGTTTGTTTTTTGTTGTTATTTGGGCCAAATCGGTGTGCTATAGTCCACGATTTCAGGGGTGGGTACGAGGTCCGAGCATACTGTGGGCAAAAAATTAATCGAGGAGTGCCAAGGAAGTTGGGGATCATCCCAGTATGGTCCGTTTAATTTTTCGTGGCCATTTTGGTGGACAAATGGGCAAAACGGTGCGAACTGGTCATTTTTGGGATAAATCGGTGTGCTGTAGCCCACTGTTTTCGGGGTGGGCCTGGGGTCCAGGTGTGCTGTCTGCTGAAAATCGACTAAGGCATGGCAGGGAGGTAGGGGATCATCCCAGTATCGTTCGTTTAATTTTTTGTGGCCATTTGGGCAGACAAACGGAAGAAACGGCGCGAACGTCATATTTTTGGGTCAAATCGGTGTGCTATTGCCCACTATTTCAGGGATGGGCCTAGGTTTTGCATGTCCTGTTGGTCAAAAACCAACCGAGGCATGCCAGGGAGGTTGGGGATCATCCCAGCGTGCTCTATTTAATTTTTCGTGGCCATTTAGGTGGACAAATAGGCAAAAAAGTGCGAACGGGGCGTGCCAAATCGGTGTGCTATAGACCATGGTTTCGGGGATTAGTCCAGGGTCCAGGCATGCTGTGGGCCAAAAATCAATCGGGGCATGCCAGGGAGGTTGGAAATCATCCTAGTGTGGTTCATTGAATTTTTTGTGGCCATTTGGTCAGACAAACGGGTGAAACGGCACGAACGGGGCATTTTCGAGCCAAATCGATGTCCTATAGCCCATAGTTTTGGGGGTAGGCCTTGTTTTTGGGCGTGCTGTGGGCCAAAAATTGACCAGGGAATGCCAGGTAGGTTGGGAATTGTCCCAGTATGGTTAGTTGAATTGTTTGTGGCCATTTGGGCGGTCAAACAAGCGAAATGGTGCTAACAAGAAATTTTTGGACCAAATCGATGTGCTATAGCCCACAGTTTTGGGGGTTGGCTCGGGGTCCAGGCATGCTGTGAGCCAAAAATCGACCAGGGTGTGCTAGGGAGGTTGGGGATCATCCCAGTGTGGTCCATTTATTTTTTCGTGGACATTTAGGTGGACAAACAGGCGAAACGGTGTGAACAGGGCATTTTGGGCCAAATCAATGTGTTATAGCCTACGGTTTTGGGGGTGAGCCCGGGGTTCGGGAGTGTTGTGGGCTGAAAATCGATCAGGGAATGCTAGGTAGGTTAGGGTTCGTCTCAGTGTGGTCTGTTTAATTTTTTGTGGCTAGTAGGGTGGACAAACGGGTGAAATAATGCGAAAGGTGCATTTTTGGGCTAAATCGATGCGCTATAGTCTATAATTTTGGGGGTGGCCTCGGGGTTCGGTGTGCTATAGCCTGCAATTTTTTGGGGGTGGGGCCAGAGTCTAGGCGTTGTGGGTGAAAAATAGACCAGGGAGTTCTAGGGAGGTTGGGTATCGTCCCAGTATGGTCCGTTTGTTTTTTGTGGCCATTTGGGTGGACAAACGGGTAAAACGGCGCGAATGGGGCATTTCGGGCCAAATCGGTGTGCTATAGCCCACGGTTTTAGGGGTGGCCCCGGGGTCCAGGCATGCTGTGGACTAAAAATTGACTGGGGCATACCAGGGAGTTCGGGGATCATCCCAATAAGGTTCGTTTGATTTTTTGTGGCCATTTGGGTGGACAAATGGGCAAAACATCGCGAACGGGCCATTTTTGGGATAAATTGGTGTGCTATAGCTTACGATATTGAGGATAGGCTCGAGCTTCGGGTATGCTGTGGGCCAAAAATCGACTAGGGTATGGCAAGGACATTGGGTATCATTCCAGTGTGGTTCATTTCATTTTTCGTGGCCATTTGGGTAGACAAACGGGCAAAACGGCACGAAAGGGGCATTTTTGGGCCAAATTGGTGTGCTATAGCCCACAGTTTTTTGGGTAAGATTGGCGGTCAGGGTGTGTTGTGGGAAAAAAATAGACCGGGGCGTGCCAGGGAAGTTGTGGATCGTACCAGTGTGTTCCATATAATTTTTTGTGGCCATTTAGGTTGACAAACGGGTGAAACGGCGCGAACGGGGTGTTCTCGATCAAAATCGGTGTGCTATAGACCACGGTTTTGGGGGTGGACCCAGGGTTCGGGTATACTGTAGGGCAAAAATCGACCAGGACATGCCAGGGAAGTTGGGGATCGTACCAGTGTGGTCCGTTTAATTTTTCGTGGCCATTTGGGTTGTAAGCGGGCAAAACAGCGCGAATGGGCATTTTTCAAGCTAAATCGATTGTCTATAGCCCACGGTTTTGGGGGTGGGCCCGGGGTCCAGGCATGCTATAGGACGGAAATCAATTGGGGCATGCCAGGAAGGTTGGGGATCATCCCAGTATGGTCCATTTAATTTTTTGTGGCTATTTGTGTGGACAAAAGAGCGAAACGGTGCAAACCAAGCATTTTTAGCCTAAATTGGTGTGCTATAGCCCACGGTTTCGGGTGTGGGCCCGGGTTTCGGTCGTGCTGTGGGCCAAAAATTGATCGGGTCATGCAAGGGAGGTTGTGGATCTTTCCAGTATGGTTCGTTTAATTTTTCGTGGCCATTTGGGTTGACAAACGGGCGAAACGATGCGAACAGGGCATTTTTGGGTAAAATCAGCGTGTTATAGCCTACGATTTTAGGGTGGGTCAACGAGTCAGGGTGTGTTGTGGTCAAAAATTAATTGGGGAATGCCAGAGATATTAGGGATCATCCCAGTGTGGTTCGTTTAATTTTTTGTGGCCATTGGGAGGATAAATGGGCGAAATAGCATGAACTAATCATTTTCGGGTTAAATCCATGTGCTACAGCCAACAGTTTTGGGGGTGCACCTAAGGACAGGCCGTAATATGGGCCAAAAATTGACCGGGGCGTGCCAAGGAGGTTGGGGATCATCCCAGTGTGGTTCGTTTAATTTTTCTGGCCATTTGGAAGGAGAAACAGGCAAAATGGTGCGAACGGGGAATTTTCAAGCCAAATTTGTGTGCTATAGCCCATGTTTTTGGGGGTGGGCTCGGGGTTTGGGTATGTTGTAGGCTAAAAATTTACCAAGGCATACCACAGAGGTGTAGGATCATCCCAGTATGGTCCGTTTAATTTTTCATGGCCATTTGAGTGGACAAATGAGCGAAACGGCGCAAATGGGGCATTTTCAGACTAAATCAGTGTGCTATAGCCTGCAATTTTAGGGGTGGGTCTGGGGTTCGGGTGTGCTGTGGTTCAAAAATTGATCGGGGCGTGCCAGGTAGGTTGGTGATCGTCCCAGTGTGGTCGATTTAATTTTTCGTTGGCAATTTGGTGGAAAAACGGGCAAAACGGCGCAAATATGGCATTTTCGGGCCAAATCGGTGTGCTATAGCCCACGATTTTGAGGGTGGGCCTGGGGTCCAGGTGTTCTGTGGGCCAAAAATTGACCGGGGTATACCAGGGAGGTTGGCGATCAATCCAGGGTGGTCCGTTTAATTTTTTATGGCTATTTGGGTGGGCAAACGGGCAAAACAACGCAAACAAGGTATTTTTTGGCCAAATTGGTGTGCTTTAGACCACGGTTTTGAGGGTGGGCCCAGGTTTCAGGGCGTGCTGTAGGCCAAAAATTGATCGGGGCATACCCGGGAGATTGAGGATCATCCCAGTGTGTTCCATTTAATTTTTCATGGCCATTTAGGTGGATAAACGGCACGAATGGGGCATTTTCGGGCCAAATCGATGTACAATAGACCACGGTTTTGGGAGTGGGCCCAGGGTTCGAGTGTTCTGTAGGCAGAAAATCGATCGCGGTATGCCATAAAAGTAAGGGATCATACCAATGTAGTCCATTATTCCTGGCTATTGAGGTGGCAAACGGGCAAATCGGCGTGAATGGGGTATTTTTGGGACAAATCAGTGTGTCATAGGCCACAGTTTTGGGGTTAGCATCGGGGTCCGGGCATGCTGTAGGCCGAAAATCGACCGAGCCATGTCAGAGAGGTTGGGGATAGTCCCAGTGCAGTCCGTTTAATTTTTTGTGGCTATTTGGATGGACAAAAGGACAAAACATCGCGAACAAGGTATTTTTGGGCCAAATCTGTGTGCTATAGCCCATGGTTTTAGGTGTGGGCCCGGAGTCCTGGCGTGCTGTAGGCCGAAAGTTAATAGGGCCATGCCAGGGAGGTTGGGGATCGTCCCAGTGTGGTAAGTTTAATTTTTTATGGCTATTTGGGTGGATAAATGGGCAAAACAACGCAAACGGGGCATTTTTGGGCTAAATCGGTGTGCTATATCCTACGATTTTGGGGGTGGGCCTGGGGTCTGGGCATACTGTAGGAGAAAAATTGACCAGGGCATGCCACGGAGGTTGGGGATCATCCCAGTGTGGTTTGTTTAATTTTTTGTGGCCATTTGGGTGGACAAATCGGTGGGCTATAGCCCACGGTTTCGGGGGTGGGATCGAGGGTCAGGGTGTACTATTCGCCAAAAATAGACCGGGGCATGCCAGGGAAGTTGTAGATTGTACCAGTCTGGTCTATATAGTTTTTCGTGGCTATTCGGGTGGCAAATGGGCGAAACGGCACAAACGGGGCTTTTTTCGGCTAAATCGGTGTGCTATAACCCACGGTTTTTGG
>NW_025860098.1:531194-538827 GCF_002878395.1 Capsicum annuum
ATGGGGCATTTTCGAGCCAAATCAATGTGCTATAGCCTATGTTTTTGAGGATGGGCTCGGGGTACGGGTCTATTATGGGCCGAAAATTGACCGAGGAATTCCAGTAAGGTTTGGGATCTTCTCAGTGTTATCTGTTTAATTTTTTGTGACCATTTGTGTGGGTAAATGGGCGAAATAGTGTGAATGGGGCATTTTCGGGATAAATCAGTATGCTATAGCCCATAATTTTGGGGGTGGGCCCAGTGTTCGGGTGTGCAGTGGGCCAAAAATCGATTGGAGTATGGCAGGGAAGTAAGGGATCGTACAAGTGTGGTCTATTTTTCTTGGCCATTTGGGTGGCAAACGGGCAAAACGGCGTGAATGGGGTATTTTCAGCCCAATCGGTGTGCCATAGCCCACAGTTTTAGGGTTGGGCTCGGGGTCCGGGCATGTCGTAGGTTGAAAATTGACCAGGCCATGTCAGGGAAGTTGGGGATAGTCCCAGTGCAGTCCGTTTAATTTTTTGTGGCGGTTTGGATGTTCAAACGGAAAAAACATCATGAATGGGGAATTTTCGGGCCAAATCTAAGTGTTATGGCCCACGATTTTGGGGGTGGGCTCGGGGTCCATGCGTGCTGCGGGCTAAAAATCGACCGGAGCGTACCAAGGAGGTTGAGAATCATCCCAGTTTGGTCCATTTAATTTTTTGTGGCTATTTGGGTGGACAAACGGGCAAAACATAGCGAACGGGGCATTTTTGGGCTAAATTAGTGCACTATATCCTACGGTTTCAGGGGTGGGCTCAGGGGCCGGGTGTGCTGTGGCACAAAAATTGACCAGGGCATGCCAGGGAGGTTGGGGATCATCCCAGTGTGGTCTGTTTAATTTTTTGTGGCCATTTGGGTGGACAAACGGGCGAAATGGCACGAACGGGGCATTTTTGGGCCAAATCGGTGAGCTATAGTCCACGGTTTTAGGGGTGGATCGGGGGTCAGGGTGTGCTGTTGGCCAAAAATAGACTGGGGCATGCCAGGGAAGTTGTAGATTGTACCAGTGTGGTCCATTTAATTTTTTGTGGCCATTTGGGTGGTAAACGGGTGAAACAGCGTAAATGGTGCTTTTTTGTGGCAAAATCGGTGTGCTATAGCCCACGATTTTGGGGGTGATCCTGGGTTCGAGCGTGCTATAGTCCAAAAATCAATGGGGGCATGCTTGGGTAGTTGGGGAACGTCTGATTGTAGTCCGTTTAATTTTTTGTGGCAAATTGGGTGGACAAACGGGCAAAATAGCACAAATGGGATATTTTTGGGCCAAATTGATGTGCTATAGTCCACGACATTGGAGATGGGCCCGAGGTCCGAGCGTGCTGTGGGCAAAAAATTGATCGGGATGTGCTAGGGAAGTTGAGGATCATCCTAGTATGGTCCGTTTAATTTTTTGTATCCATTTTGGTGGACAAATGGGCGAAATGGCATGAACGGGGCATTTTTGGGCTAAATCGGTGTGCTATATCCTACGGTTTTTGGGGTGGAGAAGGGGTCCAGGCGTGCTGTGGGCCAAAAATTGACCAAGGCGTGCTAGGGAGGTTGGGGATCGTCCTAGTGTGGTTCGTTTAATTTTTCGTGACCATTTGGGTGAACAAACGGGCGAAACGACGCGAACAGGGCATTTTCAGGCCAAATCAGTGTGCTATGGCCCATGGTTTCGAGGGTGGGATCGGGGGTCAGGGCGTGCTATGGGTTAAAAATTGACCGAGACAATCCAGGGAAGTTGGGGATGGTCCTAGTGTGGTTCGTTTAATTTTTCGTGGCCATTTGGGTGGACAAACGAGTGAAACAGTGCGAACGGGGCATTTTTAGGCCTGATTGATGTGCTATAGACCATGGTTTTGGGGGTGGGCCCAGGGTTCGGGCATGCTACGGGGACAAAATTAACCGGGGCATGCCAGGGAATTAAGAATAGTACCAGTGTGGTCTGTTTAATTTTTTGTTGCAATTTTGGTGGCAAATGGGCAAAACAGCACGAATGGGCCTTTTTCGAGAAAAATTGGTGTGCTATAGCCCATGGTATTGGTGGTGGTCCTAGGGTCTGGTCGTGCTATAGGATAAAAATCAATCGACACATGCCAGGGAGGTTGAGGATCGTCCCAATGTGATCCGTTTATTTTTTTGTGGCTATTTGGGTGGACAAATAGACGAAACTACACAAATCGAGCATTTTTGGGCCTAATTGGTGTGCTATAGCCCACGGTTTCGGGGGTGGGCCCAGGGTTCGGCCGTCCTCTGGGTCAAAAATCAACCGGGGCATTCCAGGGAGGTTGAGGATCTTCCCAGTGTGATCCGTTTAATTTTTCGTTGCCCTTGGTTGGACAAAAGGGTAAAATGGTGCAAACGGGACATTTTTGGGCCAAATCGGTGTGCTATAACCTACGGTTTCGGGGGTGGGCTATGGGTTTGGGCATGCTGTGGGCCAAAAATTGACCAGGGCATGCCAAGGAGGTTAGTGATCGTTCTAGTGTGGTCCGGTTAATTTTTTGTGGCTATTTGGGAGGACAAACGGGTGAAACGATGCGAATGGGGCATTTTGTACCAAATCGATGAGCTATATAGCCCATGATTTCGGGGTGGGTCTGGGGGTCAAGGCATGTTGTAGGCCTAAAATCGAATGGGGTATGCCAGGGAGGTTGGGGATCATCTCAGTGTGGTCCGTTAAGTTTTTCGTGGCCATTTGGGTGGACAAACGAGCGAAACGGTGTGAACTAGGCATTTTTGGGTTAAATCGATGTGTTATAGCCAACGGTTTTGGGGTGGGCCCAAGGATCGGGCATGCGGTGGGCCAAAAATTGATCAGGGCTTGCCAGGGAGGTTGGGGATAGTCCCAGTGTGGTCCGTTTAATTTTTTGTAGTTATTTGGGTGGACAACGGGCGAAACATGCGAACGGGGCATTTTCGGGCCAAATTGGTGTGCTTTAGCCCACGCTTTTTGCGGTGGGCCCGGGTCTCAGGGCTTACTATAGGCCAAAAATTGACTGGGGCATGCCAGGAAGGTTTAGGGATCATCCTAGTATGATTTGTTTAAATTTTTATGGCCATTTGGGTGGACAAACGGAACGAATGGGGCATTTTGAGGCCAAATTGGTGTGCATTAGACCACGGTTTATGGAGTGGACCTACGTTTTGGGTGTGCTGTAGGCCAAAAATTGATCGGGGCATGCCAGGAAAGTAGGGGATCGTGCCAGTGTGGTCCATTTAATTTTTCCTGGCCATTTGGGTGGCAAACAGGTAAATCGGCGCAAACGGGGTATATTTGTGCCAAATCGGTGTGCCATAGCCCACTATTTTGGGTTTGGGATCAGGGGCCGAAAATTGATCGGGCCATGTTAGGCAAGTTGGGGATCGTCCTAGTGCGTACCGTTTAATTATCCGTGGCCATTTATGTAGACAAAAAGACAAAACGGTGCGAACAGGGCATTTTTGGGTTAAATCGGTGTGCTATAGCCCACGGTTTTTGGGGATGGCCTGAGGTCCGGGCATGCTGTAGGTCGAAAATTGACCGGGGCGTGCCAAGGAGGTAGGGGATCAATCCAGTATGGTCCATTTAATTTTTCATGGCCATTTGGGTGGACAAATGTGCAAAACGGCGCGAACGGGGTATTTTTGGGCCAAATTGGTGTACCACAGCCCACAATTTTGTGGTTGGGCTCGGGGCCCTGGCGTACTGTAGGCCAAAAATTGACTGGACCATGTCAGGGAGTTTGGGGATAGTCTCAGAGCAGTCCGTTTAATTTTTCGTGGGTATTTGGGTGGACAAACGGACAAAACATCGCGAACGGGGCCTTTTCGGGCTAAATCTTTGTGCTATAGCCTACGGTTTTAGGGGTGGGCCCGAGGTCCGGGCATGCTGTGGGCCAAAAATTGATCAGGGCATGCCTAGAGGTTGGGGACCGTCCCAGTGTGGTTCGTTTGTTTTTTTTTTCCATTTGGGTGGATAAATGGGTAAAATGGTGTGAACGGGCATTTTTGGGCCAAATCGGTGTGCTAAAGCCAATGGTTTCGGTGGTGGGCTCGCAGTCCAGGCATGATGTGGGCCAAAAATCGATTGGGGCATTCCAGGGGGGTTGAGGATCGTCCCAGTGTGGTCCGTTTAATTTTTCATGGCCATTTGGGTGGACAAACGGGCAAAACATTGCGAACGGGGCATTTTTTGGCTAAATCGGTGTGCTATAGCCTACGGTTTTGGGGGTGGGCCCAGGGTCCGAGCGTGCTGTAAGCCAAAAATTGACCAAGGCATGCCAGGGAGGTTGAGGATCGTCCCAGTATGGTTCGTTTATGTTTTCGTGGCCATTTGGGTGGACAAACGGGCGAAACGATGCGAACGAGGCATTTTCGAGCTAAATCGATGTGCTATAGCCTACTATTTCAGGGGTGGGATCGAGGTTCAAGGTGTGCTGTTGGCCAAAAATAGACCGGCGTATGCTAGGGAAGTTTTGGATCGTACCAGTGTGTTCCTTTTAATTTTTTGTGGCCATTTGGGTGGCAAACGGGAGAAACGGCATAAATGGGTCTTTATCAAGATAAATTGGTGTGCTATAAGACCACGTTTCGGGGGTGATCCTGGGGTTCGGGCGTGCTGTATTCCAAAAATCGACCAGAACATGCCAGGGAGAATGGGGATCATACCATTATGGTCCGTTAGATTTTTCGTGGCCATTTGAGTGGACAAACGGGCAAAATCGGTGTGCAATAGTCAACGATTTTGGGGGTGGGCCCATGGTCGGAGCGTGCTTTAGGCCGAAAATCAATCAAGGTGTGCCAGGGAGTTTAGGGATTGTCATAGTATGGTCTGTTTAATTTTTTGTGGTCATTTGGGTGGACAAACGGATGAAACAGGGCGAACGGGGCATTTTTGGGCTAAATTGGTGTGCTATATACTACGGTTTTAGGGGTAGGCCCTGGGTCCGGGCATGCTGTAGGCCAAAACTCGACCAGGGCGTGCCAGAGAGGTTGGGGATAGTCTCAGTGTGGTTTGTTTAATTTTTTGTGGCTATTTATGTGGACAAACGGGCGAAACAACGCAAACATGGAATTGTCGGGCCAAATCGGTGTGCTATAGCCCATGGTTTCGAGCGTGGTCTCGGCGGTCAGGGCGTGCTGTGCGCCTAAAAATGACCGGCGCATGCCAGAAAGGTTGGGGATCATCCCACTGTTGTTCGTTTAATTTTTTGTGGCTATTTGGGTGGACAAACGAGCAAAACAGTGTTAAATGGGCATTTTCAGGCCAAATCAGTGTGCTATAGATAACGGTTTTGGGGGTGGGCCCGGGTCCGGCCGTGCTGTGGGTCAAAATTGATCTGGGCATGCCAGGAATGTTGAGGATTGTACCAGTGTGGTCCATTTAATTTTTCGTGGCCATTTGGGTGGCAAATGGGTGAAACAACGCGAATGGGCTTTTTTGGGCCAAATGGGTATGCTATAGCCCACAGTTTTGGGGGTGGGCCCGGTGTCCGGGCGTACTGTAGGATGAAAATCGATCGGGGTATGCCAGGGAAACTGGGGATCATCCCAGTATGGTCCGTTTAATTTTTCGTGGCTCTTTGGGTGGACAAACGGGCGGAACGGCTCGAACGGGGCATTTTTTGGCCAAATTGGTATGCTATAGCCCACGATTTTAGGGGTGGGCCCAGGGTCCAGCCGTGCTGTGGGGAAAAACTGGACCTGGGCATTCTAGGGTAGTTATGGGTTATACCAGTGTGGTCGGTTTAGTATTTCGTGGCCATTTGGGAGGCAAACGGGAGAAACGGCGCAAACGGTGCATTTTCGGACCAAATAGGTGTACTATAGGCTACGATTTCTGGGGTGGGCCCGAGGTCCAGGCGTGCTGTGGGCCAAAAATCAACCAAGGCATTCCATGGAGGTTGGGGATAATTCCAGTGTGGTCCGTTTAATTTTTCGTGGCCATTTGGGTGGACAAACGGGCAAAACGGCGCGAACAGGGACTTTTCGGGCCAAATTGGTGTGCTATAGCCCTCGATTTTGAGGGTGGGCCTAGGTTCTGAGCGTGCTGTAGGCGCAAAATATACTTAGGCATGCCAGGGAGGTTGGGGATTGTTCTAGCATGGTCTGTTTAATTTGTCATGGCTATTTGGGAGGACAAATGGGCAAAACGACACGAACGACATATTTTTTAGCCAAATTGGTATGCCATAACCCATAGTTTTGGGGTTGGGCTCAGGGTCCAGGCGTGCTGTAGGCCAAAAATCAACCGAGCTATGTCAGGCAGGTTGGGGATCATCCCAGTGGGGTCCGTTTAATTTTTTATTGTGGGTGGACAAACAGGCGAAACAGAGCGAACGAGGCATTTTTGGGCCAAATTGGTGTGCCATAGCCCACGGTTTTGGGGGTGGGCCTGATGTCCAGGCGTGATATAGGTCAAAAATCAACCAGGGCTTGCCAAGGAGGTTGGGGATCATCCCAGTATGGTCCGTTTAATTTTTCATGGCTATATGGGTGGACAAATGAACAAAATAGAACAAACGGGGTATTTTAGGGACAAATTGGTGTGCCATTACCCACAGTTTTGGGGTTGGGTTCGGGGTCCGAGAGTGCTGTAGGCCAAAAATCGATCGAGCCATGTCAGGGAGGTTAGGGATAGTCCCAGTGCAGTCCGTAATATTTTCCATGGCTATTTGGATGGACAAACGGACAAAACATCGCAAACGGGGCATTTTTGGGCTTAATTTATGTGCTATAGCCAACAGTTTTTGGGGTGGGCCCGGGGTCCAGGAGTGTTGTGGGAGAAAAATTGACCAGGGCGTGCTAGGGAGGTTGGGGATCATCCCAGTGTGGTCCGTTTATTTTTCGTGGCCATTTGGGTGGACGAACTGGTAAAATGGCACGAACGGGACATTTTCGGGCCAAATCAGGGTGCTATTGACCACGGTTTTGGGGGTGGGCCCAAGGACCGGGCGTGCTGTAGGTCAAAAATTTACCAAGGCATTCTAGGGTTGTTGGATATCATCTCAGTGTGGTCTGTTTGTATTTTTTGGCTATTTGGGTGGACAAACGGGTAAAATGGCATGAACGAGGTATTTTTGGGCGAAATCGGTGTGCTATAGCCCACGGTTTCAGGGGTGGGCCTAGGGTCCAGGCATGCTGTGGTCCAAAAATCCACCGGGGCATTCCAGGGAGGTTGGGGGTCATCCCAATGTGGTTCGTTTAATTTTTCTTGGCCATTTAGGTGGACAAATAGGGAAAAATATCACAAACGGGGCATTTTTTGGCTAAATCGGTGTGCTATAGCCTACAGTTTAGGGGGTGGGACAGTGGTCCGGGCATGCTGTGGAACAAAAATCAACTTGGGCATGCCAAGGAGGTTGGGGATCGTCCCAGTGTGGTCCGTTTAATTTATTGCGGCTATTTCGATGGACAAACTGGCAAAACAGTGGGAACGAGGCATTTTCATGCCAAATCGGTGTGCTATAACCCACAGTTTTGACGGTGGGATCGGGGGTCAAGGTGTGTTGTTTGCCAAAAATAGACCGAGGTGTGCCAAGGAAGTTGTGGACTGTACCGGTGTGGTCCATTTAATTTTTCTTGGCTATTTGGGTGGCCAACGGGCAAAACGACATAAGCGGAGCTTTTTTGGACTAAATCGG
>NW_025860098.1:541827-575086 GCF_002878395.1 Capsicum annuum
CCAACGGGCAAAACGACATAAGCGGAGCTTTTTTGGACTAAATCGGTGTGCTATAGCCCACTATTTAAGGGATGGGATAGAGGGTCAAGGTGTGCTGTTGGCCAAAAATAGACCGGGGCATACCAGGGAAGTTTTGGATCATACCAGTGTGGTCCTGTTAATTTTTCGTGGCCATTTGGGTGGAAAACGGGCTAAACGGCATAAATAGGGCTTTATCAAGATAAATCGGTGTGCTATAAGACCACATTTTCGGGGGTGATCATGGGGTTTGGGCGTGCTGTATTCCGAAAATCGACCAGAGTATGCCAGGGAGAATGGGGATCATACCATTATGGTTCGTTTGATTTTTTGTGGTCATTTGAGTGGACAAATGGGCGAAATCGGTGTGCTATAGTCCACGATTTTAGGGGTGGGCCCATGGTCCGAGCATGCTTTGGGCCGAAAATCGATCAAGGCATGCCAGGAAGGTTAGGGATTGTCATAGTTGGGTCCGTTTAATTTTTCGTGGCCATTTGGATGGACAAACGGATGAAACGGGGCAAACGGGGCATTTTTGGGCTAAATTGGTGTGCTATATCCTATGGGTCCGGGCGTGCCGTGGGCCAAAAATCGACCAGGGCGTGCCAGGGAGGTTGGGGATAGTCTCAGTATGGTTTGTTTAATTTTTTGTGGTTATTTAGGTGGACAAACGGGCGAAACAACGCAAACATGGAATTGTCGGACCAAATCGGTGTGCTATAGCCCACGGTTTCGAGCGTGGGCTCGGGGTTTAGGGCGTGCTGTGTGCCGAAAAATAATCGAGGCATGCTAGGAAGGTTGGGGATCATCCCAGTGTGGTTAGTTTAATTTTTTGTGGCTATTTGGGTGGACAAACGAGCAAAACAGCGTTAACGGGGCATTTTCGGGCCAAATCAGTATGCTATAGACCACGGTTTTTGGGGTGGGCCCGGGTTCGGGCGTGCTGTGGGTCAAAAATCGATCTGGGCGTGCCAGGAAAGTTGAGGATTGTACCAGTGTGGTCCATTTAATTTTTCATGGCCATTTGGGTGGCAAATGGGCGAAACAGCACGAATGGGGCTTTTTTTGGCCAAATGGGTATGCTATAGCCCACGGTTATGGGGGTGGGCTTGGGGTCCGGGCGTGCTGTAGGTTGAAAATAGACCGGGGTGTGCCAAGGAAACTGGGGATCATCCCAGTATGGTTTGTTTAATTTTTCGTGGCTATTTGGGAGGACAAACGGGCGGAATGGCGCGAACGGGGCATTTTTTGGCCAAATTGGTATGCTATAGCCCATGGTTTTGGGGGTGGGCCCAGGGTCCGACCGTACTCTGGGGAAAAACTGGACCTGGGCATGCCAGGGTAGTTGGGGATTATACCAATGTGGTCGGTTTAATATTTTGTGGCCATTTGGGAGGGAAACGGGAGAAACAGCGCAAACGGGGCATTTTCGGGCCAAATCGATGTGTTATAGCCTACGATTTTTGGGGTGCGCCCAGGGTCCAGGCGTGCTGTGGGCCAAAAATCAACCAGAGCATTCCATGGAGGTTAAGGATAATTCCAGTGTAGTCCGTTTAATTTTTCGTGGCCATTTGGGAGGACAAACGGGCAAAACAGCGCGAACAGGGACTTTTTGGGCCAAATTGGTGTGCTATAGCCCTCGATTTTGAGGGTGGGCCTAGGTTCTGAGTGTGCTGTAGGCGCAAAATTGACCAAGGCATGCCAGGGAGGTTGGGGATTGTTCTAGCGTGGTCTGTTTAATTTTTCATGGCTATTTGGGAGGACAAATGGGCAAAACGGCACGAACGACATATTTTCGATCCAAATCGGTATGCCATAACCCATAGTTTTGGGGTTGGGCTTAGGGTCCGGGCGTGTTGTAGGCCGAAAATTAACCGGGCCATGTCAGGCAGGTTGGGGATCATCCCAGTGTGGTCCGTTTCATTTTTTGTGTCCATTTGGGTGGACAAACAGGTGAAACAGCGCGAACGAGGCATTTTTAGGACAAATTGGTATGCCATAGCCCACGGTTTTTGGGGTGGGCCTGATGTTCGGGCGTGATGTAGGTCAAAATTCGACCAGGGCTTGCCAAGGAGGTTGGGGATCATCCCAGTAGGGTCCGTTTAATTTTTCATGGCTATTTGGGTGGACAAATGAACAAAATAGAACAAACGGGGTATTTAAAGGACAAATTGGTGTGCCATCGCCCACAGTTTTGGGGTTGGCCTCGGGGTTCGGGAGTGCTGTAGGCCAAAAATCAATCGGGCCATGTCAGGGAGGTTGGGGATAGTCCCAGTCTAGTCCGTAATATTTTCCATGGCTATTTGGATGGAAAAATGGACAAAACATCGCGAACGGGGCATTTTTGGGCTTAATCTATGTGCTATAGCCAACAGTTTTTGGGGTGGGCCCAGGGTTCGGGAGTGTTGTGGGCGAAAAATTGATCAGGGCGTGCTAGGGAGGTTGGGGATCATCCCAGTGTGGTCCGTTTATTTTTCGTGGACATTTGGGTGGACAAATGGGTAAAATGGCACGAACGGGACATTTTTGGGCCAAATCAGTGTGTTATAGCCCACGATTTTGGGGGTGGGCCCGAGGACCGGGAGTGCTGTAGGCCAAAAATTTACCAAGGCATTCTAGGGTTGTTGGATATCATCTCAGTGCGGTCTATTTGTTTTTGTGGCTATTTGGGTGGACAAACGGGTAAAACAGCACGAACGAGGTATTTTCGGGCGAAATCGGTGTGCTATAGCCCACGGTTTCAGGGGTGGGCCTAGGGTCTAGGCATTCTGTGGTCCAAAAATCCACCGAGGCATTCCAGGGAGGTTGGGGATCATCCCAGTGTGGTTCGTTTTCTTGGCCATTTAGGTGGACAAACGGGCAAAACATCGCAAATGGGGCATTTTTGGGTTATATCGGTGTGCTATAGCCTACAGTTTAGGGGGTGGGCCCGTGGTCCGGGTATGCTGTGGAACAAAAATCAACTTGGGCGTGCCAAGGAGGTTGGGGATCGTCCCAGTGTGGTTCGTTTAATTTATTGCGGCCATTTGGATGGATAAACTGGCAAAACGGTGGGAACGAGGTATTTTCATGCCAAATCGGTGTGCTATAGCCAACGGGCAAAATGACATAAGCGAAGCTTTTTTGGACTAAATCGGTGTGCTATAGCCCATGGTTTTGGGGGTGGTCCCGGGGTCCGGGAGAGCTGTAGGTCGAAAATTTACCGAAGGATGCCAGGGAGGTTAGGGATCACCCCATTGTGGGCTATTTAATTTTTTGTGGCCATTTGGGTTGATAAACGGGCGAAATGGCGCAAACGGGGCATTTTTGGGCTGAATTGGTGTGCTATAGTCCACGATTTCAGGGGTGGGCCCGAGGTCCGAGCGTGCTGTGAGTCAAAAATCAATCAGGGCATGCCAGGGAGGTTGGGGATCATCTCAGTGTGGTTCGTTTATTTTTTGTGGCCATTTGGGTGGACAAACGTTCTTAACGGCATGAACGAGGGATTTTTGGGCAAAATCGGTATGCTATCTCCTACGGTTTTGGGGGTGGGTTTGGGTTACGAGCGTGCTTTTGGCCAAAAATTGACCAGGGTGTGCCAGGGAGGTTGGGGATCATCCCATTGTGGTTCGTTTAATTTTTCGCGGCTATTTGGGTGGACAAACGAGCGACACGGTGCAAACTAGGCATTTTCGGGCCAAATTGGTCTGCTACAGACCACAGTTTTGGTGGTGGGCCCGGGGTTCGGGCGTGCTGTAGGGCAAAAATCGAGCGAGGCATGCCAGGGAAGTTAGGGATTATACCAGTATGGTTCGTTTAGTTTTTCGTGGCCATTTGTATGGTAAACGGGCAAAATGGCGTGAATGGGGCTTTTTTGGGCTAAATCGGTATGTAATAGCCTATGGTTTCTGGGCTGGGCCTAGGGTTCGGGCGTGCTCTGGGCCAAAAATTGACCAGGGCATGCCACGGAGGTTGGGGATTGTTCCAGTGTGGTTCGTTTAATTTTTCGTGGCCATTTAGGTGGACAAACGGGTGAAACGACATGAACTAGACATTTTCGAGTTAAATCGGTGTGCTATAGCCAACGGTTTTGGGGATGGGCCCAAGGTCCGGGCGTGCTGTGGGCCAAAAATTGATCGGGATGTGCTAGGGAGATAGGGGATCATCCCAGTGTGGTCCGTTTAATTTTTTGTTAATGGGGCATTTTCAGGCCAAATCGGTGTGCTATAGCCCATGTTTTTGGGGGTGGGCCCGGGGGTCTGGGTATTGTGTGGGCTTAAAATCGACTGAGGCATGTCAGGGAGTTTTGGGATCATCCCAGTATGGTCCGTTTAATTTTTTGTGGCCATTTGAGTGGACAAATGGGCGAAACGGCGCGAACGGATCATTTTTCGGCTAAATCGGTGTGTTATAGCCCACAAATTTAGGGGTGGGCCCAGGGTTCGAGTGTACTGTGGTTCAAAAATTTATTGGGGCCTGCTAGGGTGGTTGGGGATAGTGTCAGTGTGGTCTGTTTAATTTTTCGTGGCCAATTGGGTTGGAAAACGGGCGAAACAACGTGGATTGGGCATTTTTGGGCCAAATCGATGTGCTATAATTGATCAGGTCATGCTAGGGAGGTTAGGGATTGTCCCAGTGTGGTCCGTTTATTTTTTGTGGCCATTTGGGTGGACAAACGGGCGAAATGGCATGAACAGGGCATTTTTGGGCTAAATCGGTGTGTTATAACCCACGGTTTTGGGGGTGGGCTCGAGGTCAGGGAGTGTTGTGGGCCAAAAATCAATTGAGGTATGCTTGGGAGATTTGGGATCATCCCAGTTTTTTCTGTTTAATTTTTTATGGCTAATTGGGTTAACAAACGGGCTAAACGATGCGAACGGGGCATTTTCGGGCCAAATCGGTGTGCTATAGCCCACGGTTTTGGGGGTGGACGCGGGGTGCGGGTGTGCTGCGGGCCGAAAATCAACTGGGGAGTGGTAGGGAGGTTGGGGATCATCCCAGTACGGTCCGTTTAATTTTTACTAGTTATTTGGGTGGACAAACAGGTGAAACAGCATGAAAGGGGCATTTTCAAGCCAAATCAGTGTGCTAAAGCCCACGGTTTCGGGGTTGGGACCAAGGTCCCAGCGAGCTGTGGGCAAAAAATTGACCAGGGCATTTTAGGGAGGTTGGGTATCATCCCAGCATGGTTTGTTTGTTTTTTGTGGCTATTTGGGTGGACAAATGGGAAAAACGGCGCAAATGGGGAATCTTCGGGCCAAATTAGTGTGCTATAGCCCACAGTATTAGGGGTGGGCCCGTGGTCCAGGCATGTTGTGGGCCAAAAATAGATCGGGGCATACCATGGAGGTTGGGGATCAACCCAGCGTGGTTTGTTTAATTTTTCGTGGCCATTTAGGTGGACAAAAGGGTGAAACGGCGCGAGTGGAACATTTTCGAAACAAATCGGTGTGCTATAGCCCACGGTTTTAGGTGTGGGCTTGGGGTCCAGGCGTGCTGTGGGCAGAAAATCATCGAGGCATTCCAGGGAGGTTGGGGATAATCCTAGTGTGGTACATTTAATTTTTAGTGGCTATTAGGGTGGACAAACGGGTGAAACGGTTCGAATGGGCCATTTTCAAACTAAATCGGTGTGCTATAGCCCACAGTTTTGGGGTTGGGCTGGGGGTTCGGGCGTGCTGTGGGCCAAAAATCGATTGGAGCATGCCAGGGCAGTTAGGGATCATCCCAGTGTAGTCCGTTTAATATTTTGTGGCCATTTTGGTGGGCAAATAGGCAAAACGATGCGAAAGTGGCATTTTCGGGCCAAATCGGTGTGCTATAGCCTACGTTTTCGGGGGTAGACCCGGGGTCCGGGCGTGTTATTAGACAAAAGTCGACCAGGGCATGCCAGAGAGATTGGGGATCGTTCCAGTGTGGTCAGTTTAATTTTTTGTGGCCATTTTGGTGGACAAACGGGCGAAACGGCACGAACGAGGTGTTTTCAGGGAAAATCCATTTGCTATAGCCCATGGTTTTGGGGGTGGGCTCAGGGTCCGGGTGTTCTGTGCTTCTAAAATCTATTGGGGCTTGTCAGGGAGGTTGGGGATCGTTCCAGCATGGTCCGTTTAATTTTTCGTGACTGTTTAGGTGGACAAACGGGGGAAACGGCATGAACGGGGAATTTTTGGGCAAAATTGGTGTGCTATAGCCCAGGTTTTCGGG
This sequence comes from Capsicum annuum, assembly GCF_002878395.1. NCBI lineage: Eukaryota > Viridiplantae > Streptophyta > Magnoliopsida > Solanales > Solanaceae > Capsicum > Capsicum annuum. Next base: position 548,029 of record NW_025860098.1, read on the forward strand.
GGTGGGCTCGGGGTCTGGGCATGGAGTGCGCCAAATATCGACCGGGGCATGCCAGGGAAGTTGGGGATTATCCCAGTGTGGTCCTTTTAGTTTTTCATGTCCATTTGGGTGGCAAATGAGCAAAACGGCAGGAATGGGGCTTTTTTAGGCTAAATCGGTGTGATATAGCCCATGGTTTTGGGGGTGGGCTCGGGGTCTGGGCGTACTGTAGGAAGAAAATTGATCGGGGTATTCCAGGAGGTTGGTGATCATCCCAGTATGGTCTGTTTAATTTTTCAGGGGTATTTGGGGGACAAATGGGCGAAACGGCGCGAACTGAGCATATTCGGGCCAAATTAGTGTACTATAGCCCATGATTTTGAGGGTTGGCCCAGGGTCTGGCCATGCTGTGGGGAAAACATCAATCGGGGCATGCCAGGGAGGTTAGGGATCTTCTCAGTGTAATTCATTTAATTTTTAGTGGCCATTTGGGTGGACAAAACGGCAAAACGGTGCGAATGAGGCATTTTTGGGCTAAATTGGTGTACAATAGCCTACGGTTTTGGGTGTGTGCTCGAGGTTCGGGGGGTGCTATGGGCCAATAATCGACTAGGTCATGCCAGGGAGGTTGTGGATCATTCCAGTAGGGTCCGTTTAATTTTTCATGGCTATTTGGGTGAACAAACGAATGAAATAATGCGAACGAGGCATTTTTTGGCCAAATCTGTGTGCTATATCCCATGATTTTGGGGTGGGTTCGGGGGTCAAGGCGTGTTGTGGGTCGAAAATGAAATGGAGCATGGCAGTGAGGTTGGGGATCGTCCCAATATGGTCCGCTTAATTTTTTGTGGCCATTTAGGTGGACAAATGGGCGTAACGGTGTGAACTGGGCATTTTTAGGTTAAATCGGTGTGCTATAGCTAATATTTTCAGGGGTGGGCCCGAGGTTTGGGCATGTTGTGGGCTGAAAATCGATCAGGGCATGCTAGGGAGGTTGTGGATCATCCCAGTGTGGTCCGTTTCATTTTTTGTGGCCATTTGGGTGGAGAAACAGGCAAAACGGTGCGAACAGGGCATTTTTGGGCCAAATCGGTGCGCTATAGCCCACGTTTTTGGGGGTTGGCCCGGGGTCCGGGTATGCTGTGGGCCAAAAATAGTTCGACGAATACCAGGGAGGTTTAGGATCATTCCAATGTTGTCCGTTTAATTTTTCGTGGCCATTTGAGTGGACAAACAGGCAAAATGGTGCTAACGGGGCATTTTTAGGTTAAATCGGTGTGCTGTAGCCCACTATTTTGGGGGTGGACCTGGGGTCCGGGTGTGCTGTGGTTCAGTAATCTATTGGGGCATATCAGGGAGGTTGGGGATTGTCCCAGTGTGGTCCGATAATTTTTCATGGCCAATTGTGTGGAAAAACGGGTGAAAAAGCGCGAATGAGGCATTTTCGGGCCAAATCGATGTGCTATAGCCTACAGTTTTGAGTGCGGGCTTGGGGTCCGGGCGTGTTGTGGCCCAAAAATCGACCGAGGCATGACAGGGAGGTTGGGGATTGTCCCAGTGTGGTCCATTTAATTTTTTGTGGCTATTTGGGTAGACAAATGGGTGAAACGGCGCGAATGGGGAATTTTTTGGCTAAACCGTTGTGCTATAGCCTACGATTTCGGGAGTGGTCCAAGGAGGTTCCAGATCATTCCAGTGTGGACCGTTTAATTTTTCGTGGCCATTTGGGTGGACAAAAGAATGAAATGACGTGAACGGGGCATTTTTGGGCCAAATCGGTGTGCTATATCCTACTATTTCGGGGTGGGTTCGGGGGTCAAGGCGTGTTGTGGGTCGAAAATCAAATGGGGCATGGCAGTTAGGTTGGGGATCATCCCAATATGGTCCGCTTAATTTTTTGTGGCCATTTGGGTGGACAAATGGGCGTAACGGTGTGAACTGGGCATTTTTAGGTTAAATCGGTGTGCTATAACTAAAATTTTCAAGGGTGGGCCCGAGGTTTGGGCATGTTGTGGGCTGAAAATCGATCAGGGCATGCTAGGGAGTTTGGGGATCATCCCAGTGTGGTCCGTTTAATTTTTTGTGGCCATTTAGGTGGAGAAACGGGCAAAACGGTGCGAACAGGGCATTTTTGGGCCAAATCGGTGCGCTATAGCCCACGTTTTTGGGGGTTGGCCCGGGGTCCGGGTATGCTGTGGGCCAAAAATAGTTCGACGCATGCCAGGGAGGTTTAGGATCGTTCCAATGTTGTCCGTTTAATTTTTCGTGGCCATTTGAGTGGACAAACAGGCAAAACGGTGCTAACGGGGCATTTTTGGGTTAAATCGGTGTGCTGTAGCCCACTATTTTGGGGGTGGGCCTGGGGTTCGGGCGTTCTGTGGTTCAAAAATATACTAGGGCATGTCTGGGAGGTTGGGGATCATCCCACTGTAGTCTGTATAATATTTCGTGGCCAATTGTGTGGAAAAACTGGTGAAACAGCGCGAATGGGGCATTTTCGGGCCAAATCAATGTGCTATAGCATACGGTTTTGTGTGTGGGCTCGACTTCCGAGTGTGCTGTGGCCCAAAAATTGACCAAGGCGTGCCAGGAAGGTTGGGGATCGTCCCAGTATGGTCCATTTAATTTTTTGTGGCCATTTGGGTGGACAAACAGGTGAAACGACATGAATGGGGAATTTTTAGGCTAAATCGGTGTGCTATAGCCTACGATTTCGGGGGTGGACCTGGGTTCGGGCATGCTGTAGGCAAAAAATAGACCAGGGCATGCCAGGGAAGTTGGGGATCATTCCATCGTGGTCCGTTTACTTTTTTGTGGCTACTTCAGTAAACAAACGGGCAAAATGAAGCGAACGGGGCATTTTCGGGCCAAATAGATATGCTATGGTCCATGATTTTAGGGGTGGGCTCGGGTTTCAGGGCATGCTGTGGGTCAAAAATTGGTTTGGGCATGCCAGGGAGGTTAGGGATGGTTCCAGTGTGGTTCGTTTAATTTTTTGTGGCTATTTGGGAGGACAAATAGGATAAACATCACAAATGGGGTGTTTTTGGTCTAAATCGGTTTGCTATAGCCTATGGTTTCGGGGATGGGCTCGGGGTCCGGGCATGCTGTTGTTCGAAAATCTACCAGGGCATGACAGGGAGGTTGGGGATCGTTCCAGCATGGTTCGTTTAAATTTTTGTAGCTATTTGGGTGGACAAACGGACAAAACGGCACGAATGGGACATCTTCGGGCCAAATCGGTGTGCTATAGTCCACATTTTTGGGGGTGGGTTTGAGGTCTGAGCATGGTGTGGGACAAATATCGATCGGGGCATGCCAGGGAAGTTGGGGATCATCCAAGTGCAGTCTGTTTAATTTTTCATGGCCATTTGGGTGGGAAACGGGCGAAATAGCGCGAATGGGCTTTTTTGGGCCAAATCAGTGTGCTATAGCCCACGGCTTCGAGGGTGGGCCAGGGGTTCGAGCGTGATGTAGGATGAAAATCGATTGGGGCATGCTAGGGAGGTTTGGAATCATCCCAGTGGGATCCGTTTAATTTTTCGTGGCTATATGGGTGGACAAACGGGCGAAACGGTACGAACTGAGCATTTTTGGGCCAAATTGGTGTACTATAGCGCATGATTTTGGGGGTTGGCCCGGGATTCGGCCGTGCATTGCAGGGAGGCTGGGGATCTTCCCAGTGTGGTCCGTTTAATTTTTAGTGTCCCTTTGGGTGGACAACAGGGCAAAACGGCTCGAACGAGGCATTTTTGGGCTAAATCAGTGTGCTATAGCCTACGATTTTGGGGGTGAGATCGGGGTTTGGAAGTGCTGTGGGCCAAAAATCGACCAGGGCATGCTAGGGAGGATATGGATCATTCCAGTGTGGTCCATTTAATTTTTCATGGCTATTTGGGTGGATAAACGGACTAAATATCGCGAACGAGGTATTTTTGGGCCAAATCGATCTGCTATATCCTACGATTTTAGGGTGGGTCCGGGGGTCGGGGCGTGTTGTGGGTTAAAAATCAAACGGGGCATGCCAGGGAGGTTAGGGATTATCCCAATATGGTCCGTTTAATTTTTTGTGGCTATTTGGGTGGACAAACAGACGTAACGATGCGAACTAGGCATTTTTGGGTTAAATCGGTGTGTTATAGCTAACAGTTTTGCGGTCGGCCTGAGGTTCGGGCATACTGTCGGCCAAAAAGTGACCGAGGTATGCCAGGGAAGTTGGGGATTATCCCAGTGTGGTCCATTTAACTTTTTGTGGCCATTTGGGTGGAGAAACGGGTAAAACGGTGAGAACAGGGCATTTTTGGGCCAAATCAGTGTGCTATAGCCTATGTTTTTGGGGGTTGGCCCGGGGTCCGAGTATGCTGTGGGCTTAAAATAGTCCGAGGCATGCCAGGGAGGTTTAGGATCATTCCAGTGTGGTCCGTTTAATTTTTCATCACTATTTGACTTGATAAACAGGCGAAACAACGCTAATGGGGCATTTTCGGGTTAAATCGGTGTGCTGTAGCCCACTATTTCGAGTGTGGGCTCAGGGTCCGAGCATGCTGTGGTTTAAAAATATACCGATATGTGCCCAGGAGGTTGGGGATCGTTCCAGTATGGTCTGTATAATTTTTCATGGCCAATTGTGTGCAAAAATGGGCGAAACGGCGCTCATGGGGCATTTTCAGGCCAAATCAATGTGCTATAGCCTACGGTTTTGAGGGTGGGATCGGGGTCCGAGCGTGCTGTGGATAAGAATCGATTGAGATATGCCAGGGTGGTTGGGAATTATCCCAGTATGGTCCATTTAATTTTTTGTTGCAATTTGGGTGGACAAACGGGTGAAACGGCGCGAATGGGGCATTTTCAGGCTATATCGGTGTGCTATAGCCTACGATTTTGGGGGTGGGCCTAGGGTCCGGGCGTGCTATAGGCGAAAAATAGACCAGGGCATGCTAGGGAGGTTGGGGATCATTCCAGCGTGGTCCGTTTATTTTTTCGTGGCTACTTGGGTTGACAAACGGGCAAAACGTCACGAACGGAGCATTTTTGCGCCAAATCGGTGTGCTATGGCCCATGGTTTCGGGGGTAAGCCCGGGTATCAGGGCATGCTGTGGGCCAAAAATTAGTTGGGGTATGCCAGGGAGGTTAAGGATTGTCCAAGTGTGGTCCGTTTAATTTTTCGTGTCCATTTGGGGGGACAAACGGACGAAACGACACGAACGGGGTGTTTTTGGGCTAAATCGATTTGCTATAGCCCATGGTTTCAGGGGTGGGATCGGGGTCCGGGCGTGCTGTGGTTTGAAAATTGACTGGGGTATACCAGGGAGGTTGGGTATCGTTCAAGCGTGGACCATTTAATTTTTTGTGGCTATTTGGGTGGATAAATGGGCAAAACGGCGCGAACAGGGCATTTTCGAACCAAATCGGTGTGCTATAGCCCATTGTTTTGGGGGTTGCCCCAGGTGTCAGGTCGTGCTGTGGGCTAAAAATCGACCGAGGCATACCAGGGAGGTTGGGGATCATCCCAGTGTGGTTCGTTTAATTTTTCATAGCCATTTGGGTTTACAAACGACATGAATGAGGCCTTTTTGGGCTAAATCGGTGTGCAATAGACCACGGTTTTGGGGGTAGGCTCGGGGTCCAGGTGTGCTGTGGGCCGAAAATAGACCGAGGCATAACATAGAAGTAAAGGATCACACCAGTGTGGTCCATTTAATTTTTCTTGGCCATTTGGGTGGCAAACGGACAAAATGGCGTGAACGGATTATTTTTGGGCCAAATCGGTGAGCCATAGCCCACAGTTTTGGAGTTGGACTCGGTGTTTGGGCGTGCTGTAGGCCAAAAAGCGATCGGACCATGTTAGGGAGGTTGGGGATCATCTTAGTGTGGTTCATTTAATTTTTCGTGGCCATTTGGGTGGACAAACGAGTGAAACGGCGCGAACGGGGTATTTTTGGGCCAAATCGGTGTGCTAGCCCACGGTTTTGGGGGTGGACCTGTGGTCCGGGCGTGCTGTAGGTCAAAATTGATCGGGGTGTGCCAGGGAAGTTGGGGATTATCCCAGTATGGTCCGTTTAATTTTTCTTGGCCATTTGGGTGGACAAACGGGCAAAACAGTGCAAAGAGGTATTTTAGGGCCAAATCGGTTTACTATAGCCCACGGTTTTGGGGGTGGGCTCGTGGTCCGGGCATGCTGTTGTTCGAAAATCGACTGGGGTATGCCACGGAGGTTGGGATCGTCCCCGTGTGGTCCTTTTAATTTTTCATGGTCATTTGGGTTGACAAACTAGATAAATAGCACAAACGGGGTATTTTTGGGCTAAATCAATTTGCTATAGCCAATGGTTTTGGGAGTCGGATCGGGGTTTGGGCGTGCTATGGTTCAAAAATCTACCAAGGTGTGATAGGGTGGTTGAGTGTCATCCCAGTATGGTCCGTTTAATTTTTTATGACCAATAGGGTGGACAAACGGTAGAAACAACGCGAATGGGGCATTTTTGGGAAAAATCGGTGTGCTATATCTCACGATTTTGGAGGTGTGCCTGAGTTCTGGGTATGCTGTGGCCCAAAATTAGACCAGGGCATGCCAGCAAGATTAGGGATAATCCCAATATGGTCTGTTTAATTTTTTGTAGCCATTTGGGTGGACAAACAGGTGAAACGGAGCAAATGAGGCATTTTCGAGCCAAATCGGTGGAATCGGGGTCCAGGCATGGTGTGGGACAAAAATCAGCCGACGCATGCCAGGGAAATTGGGGATCATTCCAGTGTGTTTTATTTATTTTTTTGTGGCCATTAGGGTGGACAAACGGGCGAAACACCGCGAACGGGGTATTTTCGAGCCAAATTGGTGTGCTATAGCCCACGGTTTCGGTGGTGGGCCCGGGGTTCGGGCATGCTGTGGGCCTAAAATTGACTAAGGCATGCCAGGGAGGTTGGGATTTATCCCAGTTTAGTCCGTTTTATTTTTCATGGCTATTTGGGTATACAAACGGATGAAACATCGTGAATGGGGTATATTCGGGCCAAATCGATGTGTTATAGCCTACGGTTTCAAGGGTGGGCCCGGGGTCAGGGCGTGCTGTGGGTCAAAACTCGACAGGGGCATGCCAGGAAGGATGGGGATTGTCCCAGTATGATCTATTTAATTTTTTGTGGCTGTTTAGGTGGAGAAACGGGCGAAAAAAATACAAATGAGGCATTTTTAATCCAAATCGGTGTGCTATAGACCATGGTTTTGGGGGGGCTCGGGGTCTGGGCATACTGTGGGCCAAAAATTGATCGGGGCATGCCAGGGAAGTAGGGGATCGTAGCAGTGTGGTCCATTTAAAATTTCATGGCCATTTGGGTGGCAAAACGGGCAAAACGGCATAAATGGGGCAGTTTCAGGCCAAATCGATGTGCTATAGCCCACGGTTTTAAGGGTGAGCTCGGGGTCCGGGCGTGCTGTGGCCCAAATATCGATCGAGGCATGCCAGGGAGGCGGGGGATCATCCCAGTATGGTCTATTTAATTTTTCGTGGCTATTTGGGTGGACAAATGGGTGAAACTGTACGAACGGGGCATTTTTGGGCTAAATCGGTGTGCTATAGGCTATGATTTCAGGGGTGGGCCTAGGGTCCAGGTGTGCTGTAAGCCAAAAATAGACCAGGGCATGCTAGGGAGGTTGGGGATCATTCCAGCATGGTCCATTTACTTTTTCGTCGCTACTTGGGTGGACAGACGGGTAAAACGCCGTGAACAGGGCATTTCGGGCCAAAACGATGTGCTATGGCCCATGGTTTTGGGGGTAGTCCCGGGTGTAAGGGCATGTTGTGGGCTAAAAATCAGCCAGGGCCTGCCAGGGAGGTTAGGGATCCTCCCAGTGTGGTCCGTTCAATTTTTCGTACCCATTTGGGTGGACAAACGGGCAAAATAGTACGAACGGGGTGTTTTCGTGCTAAATTAGTTTGCTATAGCCTATGGTTTCGGGGGTAGGCTGGGGGTCAGGGCGTGTTGTGGGTCAAAAATCGATAAGGGCGTGCCAGGGAGGTTAGGGATCATCCCAGTGTGGTCCGTTTAATTTTTTGTGGTTGTTTGGGTGGACAAATGGGTGAAACAGCGCATACGAACCATTTTTAATCTAAATCGGTGTGCAATATACCACGGTTTTGGGGGTGGGCTTAGAGTTTGAGTGTGATGTAGGCTGAAAATTGATCGAGGCATGCCAGGAAAGTAGGGGATCATACCAGAGTGGTCCATTTAATTTTTCTTTGCCACTTGGGTAGCAAGCGGGCAAAATAGCGCGAACGGGGTATTTTCGGGCCAAATCGGTGTGCCATAGCCCACAGTTTTGGGGTTGGGCGCGGGATCCGGGCGTGCTATAGGCCAAAAATTGACCGAGCCATGTCAGAGAGATTAAGGATCGTACCAGTGTGGTCCGTTTAATTTTTTGTGTCCATTTTGGTGGACAAACGGGCGAAATGGTGTGAACGGGGCATTTTTGGGCTAAATCGGTGTACTATAGCCCACAATTTTGGGGGTGGGCCTAAGGTCCAGGCGTTCTGTAGGTCAAAAATCAACCAGGGTGTTCTAGGGAGGTTGGGGATCATCCTAGTGTGGTTATTTTTAATTTTTTGTGGCAATTTGGGAGGACAAACAGGCAAAACGGTGCGAACGGGGCATTTTTGGGTTAAATCAATGTACTATAGCCCATGGTTATAAGGGTGGACCCGAGGTTCGAGCATGCTGTGGGCCAAAAATTGACTAGGGCATGTCAGGGAGGTTGGGCATCATCCCTAAGTGGTCATTTTAATTATTCGTGGCCATTTGGGTGGACAAACAGGTGAAACAACATGAACTGGGCATTTTTGGGATAAATTGGTTTGCTATAGCCTTTGGTTTTGGGGGTGGGCCTGGGGTCCGGGCGTGTTGTGGTTCGAAAATTGACTGGGGTGTTCCAAAGAGGTTGAGGATCATTGCAGTATGGTTCGTTTAAATTTTCGTGGCTATTGGGTGGACAAACGGGCGAAACAGCAAGAACGGGGCATTTTCAAGCTAAATCGGTGTGCTATAGCCCACGATTTCAAGGGTGGGCTCGGGTGTCAGGGCGTGCTGTGGGCAAAAAATTGACCGCAGTGTGCCAAGGAGGTTAGGGATCGGCGTTTGGTCCATTTAATTTTTCATGGACATTTGGGTGGACAAACTGGCGAAACAGCACGAACGGGGCATTTTCGGGTCAAATCGATGTGCTATAGCCTATGATTTTGGGGGTGGGCTTGGGGTCCGGGTGTGTTGTGGGCCAAAAATAGACCAGGGCATGCCAGGGAGGTTGGGGATCATTCTAGCATGGTCCGTTTAATTTTTAGTGGCTATTTAGGTGGACAAACAGGCGAAACAGTGCGAACGAGGCATTTTTGGGCTAAATCGGTGTGCAATAGTCCACGATTTTGGGGGTGTGCCCGAGGTCCAAGCATGATGTGGGACAAAAATTGATTGGGGCCTACCAAGAAGGTTGGGGATCATCCCAGTGTGGTCCGTTTAATTTTTCGTGGCCATTTGAGTGGACAAACATGCGAAACATCGCGAATGGGATATTTTCTGGCCAAATCGGTGTGCTATAGCCTACGGTTTTGGGGGTAGACCCAGGGTCCGGCCGTGTCATTGGCCAAAGATCGACCAGCGCATGCCAGAGAGGTTGGGGATCTTTCCAGTGTGGTCATTTTAATTTTTCGTGGCCATTTTGGTGGATAAATGGGCAAAACGGCGTGAACGAGGCATTTTAGGCCAAATCGGTGTGCTATATGCCACAGTGTTTGGGGTGGGCCTAAGGGTCAGGGCGTGCTGTGGGTCAAAAATCGACAGGGACATGCCAGGGAGGTTAGGGATCATCCCACTGTGGTCTGTTTAATTTTTCGTGGCCATGTGGGAGGACAAACAGGTGAAATAGTGCATACGAAGCATTTTTAATCCTAATCGGTGTGCAATAGACCACGGTTTTAGGGGGTGGGCCCGGGGTTCGTGTTTGATGTGGGCTGAAAATCAACTGGAACATGCCAGGGAAGTAGGGGATCATACCGGTGTGGTCCATTTAATATTTCTTCGCCATTTGGGTAGCAAGCGGGCAAAATGGCGCGAACGGGGTATTTTCGGGCCAAATCGATGTAACATAACCAATAGTTTTGGGGCTGGGCTCGAGGTCCGGGCGTGCTGCAGGCCAAAAATCGACCGATCTATGTTAGGGAGGTTGGGGATCATCCCAGTGTGGTCTGTTTAATTTTTCGTGGCCATTTTGATGGACAAACGGGCGAAATGGTGCGAACCATATTTGGGCCAAATTGGTGTACTATAGCCCACGGTTTTGGGGTTGGGCCTAAGGTCTGGGCGTTCTGTAGGTTGAAAATTGATTGGGGCATTTCAGGGAGGTTGGGGATCATGCCAGTGTGGTTCGTTTAATTTTTTGTGGCCATTTGGGAGGACAAACAGGCAAAACGGCGCGAACGGGGCATTTTCGTGCTAAATCGATGTGCTATAGCATATGGTTTTAAGGGTGGACTTGAGGTCCTGGCATGCTGTGGGCTAAAAATAAACTAGGGCATGGCAGGAAGGTTGGGGATCATCCCAGTGTGGTTCGTTAAATTATTCGTGGCCATTTGGGTGGACGAACGGGTGAAACAACCCGAACTGGGCATTTTTGAGCTGAATCGATTTGCTATAGCCCTTGGTTTTGGGGGTGGGCGTGGGTTCGGATGTGTTGTGGTTCAAAAATTGATCGGGGAATTCCACGAAGGTTAGGGATCGTTCCAGTGTGGTCCATTTAAATTTTTGTGGCTATTGGGTTGACAAACGGGCGAAACGACATGAACGGGGCATTTTCAGGCCAAATCGGTGTGCTGTAGCCCATGATTTTGAGGGTGGGCCCAGGTGTCAGGTTGTGTTGTGGGAAAAAAATCGACCGCGGTGTGCCAGGGAGGTTGAGGATCGTCCTAATGTGGTCCGTTTAATTTTTTGTAGCTATTTGGGTGGACTAACGTGCGAAACGGCACGAATGGGGCATTTTTGTGCCAAATTGATATGCTATAGCCTACTGTTTTAGGGGTTGACTTGGGGTTCGGGTGTGCTGTGGGCCAAAAATAGACCAAGGAGTGCCAAGGAGGTTTGGGATCATTCTAGCGTGGTCCGTTTAATTTTTGGTGACTATTTGGGTGGACACACGGGTGAAATGACGCGAACAAGGCAATTTAGGGACAAATCGGTGTGCTATAGCCTACAGTTTTGGTGTTGGTCCCAGGTGTCAAGGCATGCTGTGGGCCAAAAATCGACCAGGGCAGACTAGGGAAGTTGGGAATCATCCCAGTGTGGTCCGTTTAATTTTTCGTGGCCATTTGGGTTGACAAACGGGCAAAACAGCACAAACAGGGTATTTTCGAGCCAAATTGGTGGGCTATAGACCACGATTTGGGGGTGGGCTCGGGGTTCGTGCATGTTGTGGGCCGAAAATCAACCGAAGCATGCCAGGGAGGTTGGGGATCGTTCTAGTATGGTTCATTTAATTTTTCATGGCCATTTAGGTGGACAAACGGGCGAAAAAGCATGAACGAGGCATTTTCAGGATAAATCAGTTTGCTATTGCCCACGATTTTGGGGTGGGCTCAGGTTTCCGGTGTGTTGTGGTTCAAAAATCGATCGACGCGTTCCAGGGAGGTTTAGAATCATCCCAGGGTGGTCCGTTTAATTTTTTGTGGCCAATTATGCCAACAAACAGGTGAAACGACATGAATGGGGCATTTTTGGGCCAAATCAGAGTGCTATAGGCCACGATTATGGGGGTGTGCTCGGGTTTCAGGCATGCTGTGGCCCAAAAATCGACCAGGGCGTGCCAGGGAGTTTGGGGATTGTCCCAGTATGGTCCGTTTAATTTTTCGTGGCTATTTGGGTGGACAAACGGGCGAAACAGTACGAACGAGGCATTTTCGAGCCAAATCGGTGTGCTTTATAGTCCACAGTTTTGGGGGTAGGCCCGAGGTTTGAGCGTACTGTGGGCCAAAAATTGATTGGGTCCTTCCAGGGATATTGGGGATCATCCTAGTATGATCTATTTAACTTTTCGTGGCCATTTGGGTGGACAAACGGGCGAAACGATGCAAACGGGGCATTTTCGGGCAAAATCGATGTGCTATAGCCTACGGTTTCAGGGGTAGGCCCGGGGTCCGAGCGTGTTGTTGGCCAAAAGTTGACCAGGGCATGCCAGAGAGGATGGGGACCATTCCAGTGTGGTCAGTTTAATTTTTTGTGGCCATTTTGGTGTACAAACGGGCGGAATGGCACGAATAAGGCATTTTTTGGGCCAAGTCGATGTGCTATAGCCCATGGTTTTGGGGTTGGTCCTAGGTTCAGGGCGTGCTATGGGTAAAAAATCAACAGGGGCATGCCAGGGAGGTTGGGGATCATCCCAATGTGGTCTGTTTAATTTTTCGTGTCCATTTGGGAGGACAAACGGGTGTAACAGTACATACGAAGCATTTTTAATCCAAATCGGTGTGCAATAGACCACGATTTCGGTGGTGGGCTCGGGGTTCGAGTGTGATGTGGGCTGAAAATCGACCGAGAAGTTCCAGGGAAGTAGGGGATCGTACCAGTGTGGTCCATTTAATTTTTCTTCGCCATTTGGGTAGCAAGCGGGCAAAATGGCATGAACGGGGTATTTTCGAGCCAAATCGGTGTACCATAGCCAATAGTTTTGGGGTTGGACTCGGGTTCCGGGTATGTTGTAGGTCGAAAATCTACTGAGCCATGTCAGGGAGGTTGGGGATCATCCCAGTATGGTCCGTTTAATTTTTTATGGCCATTTTGATGGACAAACGAATGAAACGGTGTGAACGGGGCATTTTTAGGCCAAATCGTTGTACTATAGCCCACGCTTTTGGAGGTGGGCCTAAGGTCCGGGTATTTTGTAGGTTGACAATCGACCGAGGCATTAAAGGGAGGTTAGGGATCATCCCAGTGTGGTCCGTTTAATTTTTTGTGGCCATTTGGGAGGACAAACAGGCAAAACGTCACAAACGGGGTATTTTTGGGCTAAATCGGTGTGCAATAGCCTATAGTTTTGGGGGTGGGCCCGGGGTTTGATACATGTTGTTGGCCAAAAATTAACCAGGGCATGCCAGGGGGGTTGGGGATCATTCTAGTGTGGTCCGTTTAATTTTTCATGGTTATTTGGGTGGACAATGGGCTAAATGGCCCAAACGAGGCATTTTCGAGCCAAATCGGTGTGCTATGAGTAAAAAAGTCGATCGCGGCGTGCCATGGAGGTTGGGGATCAGCCCAGTATGGTCCTTTTAATTTTTCGTGGCCATTTGGGTGGTCAAACGAGTGAAGCGGCACGAATGGGGTATTTTTGGGCCAAATCGATGTGCTATAGCCTACGATTTTAGGGGTGGGCTTGGGTTTCGGGTGTACTGTTGGCCAAAAATAGACCAAGGAATCCCAAGGAGCTTAGAGATCAGTCTAGTGTGGTCTATTTAATTTTTTTTGGCTATTTGGGTGGACAAATGGGTGAAACGGTGCGAACGGGGCATTTTAAGGCTAAATCGGTGTGCTATAGCCTCCGGTTTTGGGGGTGGTCCCGGGTGTCAGGGCATGCTATGGCCAAAAATTGACCGGGGCGAACTAGGAAAGTTGAGGATTATCCCAGTGTGGCCCGTTTATTTTTTTTTTGGCTATTAGGGTGCACAAACGGGCAAAACAGCGCAAACAGGGTATTTTCAGGCCAAATTGGTGTGCTATACCCCACGGTTTGGGGGGTGAGCTTGGGGTTCGGGCATGCTGTGGGTCAAAAATTGACTAGGGCATGCTAGGGAGGTTGGGGATTGTCCCAGTGTGGTCCGTTTAATTTTTCATGGCCATTTCGGTGGACAAACAGGCGAAACGTCACAAACGGGGTATTTTTGGGCTAAATCGATGTGCAATAGCCTATAGTTTTGGGGGTGGGCCCGGGGTTTGACGCATGTTGTTGGCCAAAAATTAACCAAGGCATGCCAGGGGGGTTGGGGATCATTCTAGTGTGGTCCATTTAATTTTTCATGGTTATTTGGGTGGACAACGGGCTAAATGGCCCGAACGAGGCATTTTCGAGCCAAATCGGTGTGCTATATAGTCCACGGTTTTGGGGTGGGCACGAGGTCCGAGCTTGCTGTGGGCCAAAAATCCATTGGGGCCTGCCAGGGAGGTTGGGGATCCTCCTAGTTTGATCCGTTTAATTTTTTATGGCCATTTGGGTGGAGAAACAGGAGAAACGGTGCGAATGGGTCATTTTTGGGCCAAATCGGTGTGGGATAATCTGCGGTTTTAGGGGTTGCCCTGGGGGATAGGGCATGCTGTGGGTCAAAAATTGACAAAAGCATGCCAGGGAGGTTGGGGATCATCCCAGTATAGTGCATTTAAAATTTCTTGGCCGTTTGGGTGTACAAACGGTTGAAACAGTGCAAATGAGGCATTTTCGGGCCAAATCGGTATGCTATAGCCCACGGTTTTGGGGGTGGGCCTGGGGGTAAGGGCGTGCTGTGGGTCAAAAATTGATAGGGGCATGCCAGGAAGGTTAGGGATCGTCCCAGTATGGTTCGTTCAATTTTTTGTGGCCATTTGGGAGGACAAACTGGTGAAATAGCGCATGCGAAACATATTTAATCCAAATCGGTGTGCAATAGACCACGGTTTTGGGGGTGGACACAGGGTTCGAGTGTGATGTAGACTGAAAATCAATCGAGACATGCTAGGGAAGTAGGGGATCGTACCAGTGTGGTCCATTTAATTTTTCTTCACCATTTGGGTAGCAAACTGTTAAAATAGAGCAAAAGGGGTATTTTCGGGCCAAATCGGTGTGCCATAGCCAACGATTTTGGGGTTGGGGTCGGGCTCCGGAGGTTCTGTAGGCCGAAAATCGATCGATCCATGTCAGGGAATTTTTGGATTTTCCCAATCTAGTTCGTTTAATTTTTCGAGGCTATTTCAATGGACAAACGGGCGAAACTGTGTGAACAGGGCATTTTTGGGCTAAATCGGTGTTCTATAGCCCACGATTTTGAGGGTGGGCCTAAGATCCGGGTGTTCTGTAGGTCGAAAATCAATCGGGGTATTCCAGGGAGGTTGGGGATCGACCTAGTGTGGTCCGTTTAATTTTTTATGGCTATTTGGGAGGACAAACAGGCAAAACAACGCGAACGGGGCATTTTTGGGCTAAATCTATGTGCTATAGCCCATGATTTTAAGGGTGGACCCGAGGTTTGGGCATGCTGTGGGCCGAAAATCGATTGCGGTATGTCAGGGAGGTTGGGGATTGTCCCAGTGTGGTCCGTTAATTTATTCATGGCCATTTGGGCAGACAAACGGGTGAAATAGTATGAACTGGGCATTTTTGGGCTAAATCAGTTTGCTATAGCCCTTGGGTTTAGGGGTCGACCTGGGGTCCGGGCGTGTTGTGGTTTGAAAATTGACTGGGGCATTCCACAGAGGTTAGGGATCATTCCAGTGTGTCCCATTTAAATTTTCATGGCTATTGGGTGGACAAACGAGCAAAACGACACGAACGGGGCATTTTCAGGCCAATCGGTGTGCTATAACCCATGATTTCGAGGGTGGGCCCAGGTGTCAGGGCGTGGTGTGGGTAAAAAATTGATCGTAGTGTGCCAGGGAAGTTGGGGATTGTCCTAGTGTGGTCTGTTTAGTTTTTTGTGGCCTTTTGGGTGGACAAACGAGCGAAACAGCATGAATGGGGCATTTTCGAGCCAAATCGATGTGCTATAGCCTACAGTTTTGAGGTTGGGCTTGGGGTATGGGTGAGCTGTGGGCCAACCAAGGCATGCTAGGGAGGTTGGGGATCATTCTAGCATGGTCCATTTAATTTTTTGTGGCTATTTGGGTGGACAAACGGGTGAAACGGCGCGGACGAGGCATTTTAGGGCCAAATCGGTGTGTTATAGCCTATGATTTTGGGGGTAGTCCCGGGTGTCAGGGCATGCTGTGGGCGTGCCAGAGAGGTTAGGGATCGTTCCAATGTAGTCCGTTTAATTTTTCGTGGCCATTTGGGAGGACAAATGGGTGAAACAGTACATACGGAGCTTTTTTAATCCAAATCAGTGTGCAGTAGACCACGGTTTCGGTGGTGGGCCCGGGGTTCGAGTGTGATGTGGGTTGAAAATCAACCGAGACATGCCAAGGAAGTAAGGGATCATACCAGTATGGTCCATTTAATTTTTCTTTGCCATTTGGGTAGCAAGCGGGCAAAATGGCACGAACGGGGTATTTTCGGGCCAAATCAGTGTACCATAGCCAATAGTTTTGGGGTTGGACTCGGGGTCCGTGCGTGTTGTAGTTCAAAAATCGACCGAGCTATGTCAGGGAGGTTGGGGATCATCCCAGTATGGTCCATTTAATTTTTCGTGGCCATTTTGATGGACAAACGAGTGAAACGGTATGAACGGGGCATTTTTAGGCCAAATCGTTGTACTATAGCCCATAGTTTTGGAGGTGGGCCTAAGGTCTGGGCGTTCTGTAGGTCGAAAATCGACTGAGGTATTACAGGGAGGTTACGGATCGTCCCAGTATGGTCCATTTAATTTTTCGTGGCCATTTGGGAGGACAAACAGGCAAAACAGTGCGAACGGGGCATTTTCAGGCTAAATCGATGTGCTATAGCACACGGTTTTAAGGGTGGACCTGAGGTACGGGCATTCTGTGGGCCAAAAATCGACTGGGGTATGTCAGGGAGATTGGGGATCATCCCAGTATGGTCAGTTAAATTATTCATGGCCATTTGAGTGGACAAACGGGTGAAACAGGACGAACTGGGAATTTTCGGGCTAAATCGATTTGCTATAGCCCTTGGTTTTGGGGGTGGGCCTGGGGTCCGGGATTGATATGGTTCGAAAAT
This sequence comes from Capsicum annuum, assembly GCF_002878395.1. Taxonomy (NCBI): domain Eukaryota; kingdom Viridiplantae; phylum Streptophyta; class Magnoliopsida; order Solanales; family Solanaceae; genus Capsicum; species Capsicum annuum. The sequence continues at coordinate 564,899 of NW_025860098.1, forward strand.
TGATTGGGGCATTCCATGGAGGTTGGGGATCATTCCAGTGTGGTCCATTTAAATTTTTGTGGCTATTGAGTGGACAAACAGGCAAAACGGCGTGAACGGGGCATTTTCAGGCCAAATCGGCGTGCTATAGCCCCCGATTTTGAGGGTGGGCCCGGGTGTCTGGGCATGCTGTGGGTAAAAAATTGATCGCAGCGTGCCAGGGAGATTGGGGATCGGCCTAGTGTGGTCCATTTAATTTTTCGTGGCTATTGGGGTGGTCAAATGAGTGAAGCGGCACGAATGGGGTATTTTCGGGCCAAATTGATGTGTTGTAGCCTACGGTTTTGGGGGTGGGCTTGGGTTTCAGGTGTGCTGTGGGCCAAAAATAGACCAGGGCATCCCAGGGAGCTTAGAGATCAGTCTAGCATGGTCTGTTTAATTTTTTGTGGCTATTTGGGTGGAAAAATGAGTGAAACGATGTGAACAGGGCATTTTAGGGCCAAATCGGTGTGCTATAGCCTACGGTTTTGGGGGTGGTCCCGGGTGTCAGGGCATGCTATGAGCCAAAAATTGACCGGGGTAAACTTAGGAAGTTGGGGATCGTCCCAGTATGGTCAGTTTAATTTTTTATGGCTATTTGGGTGCACAAACGGGTAAAACAGCGCAAACAGGGTATTTTCAGGCCAAATTGGTGTGCTATAGCACACGGCTTGGGGGGTGAGCTCGGGGTTCGGGTATGCTGTGGGTCAAAAATTGACTAGGGCATGCCAGGGAGGTTGGGAATTGTCCCAATGTGGTCCATTTAATTTTTCATGGCCATTTAGGTGGACAAACGGGCAAAACATCGGAAACGGGGTATTTTTGGGCTAAATCGGTGTGCAATAGCCTACGGTTTTGGGGGTGGGATCGAGGTCTGATGCATGTTGTTGGCCAAAAATTAACCAAGGAATGCCAGGGGGTTGGGGATCAGTCCAGTGTGGTCCATTTAATTTTTCGTGGCTATTTGGGTGGACAAACGGTCGAAACAGTGCAAATGAGGCATTTTCGGGCCAAATCGGTATGCTATAGCCCATGATTTTAAGGGTTGGCTTGGGGTCCAGGTGTGCTATGGGCCAAAAATAGACCAGGGCGTGCTAGGGAGGTTGAGGATCATTCTAGCATGGTCTGTTTAATTTTTTGTGGCTATTTGGGTGGACAAACGGGTGAAACGACACGAACGAGGCATTTAGGGCCAAATCGGTGTGCTATAGCCTACAGTTTCGGGGGTTGTCCCGGGTGTCAGGGCATGCTGTGGGCCAAAAATTGATCGGGGTGTACTAGGGAAGTTGGGGATTGTCCTAGTGTGGTTTGTTTAATTTTTCATGGCCATTTGGGTGGACAATCGATCAAAATAGCGCAAACAAGGTATTTTCGGGGAAAATTGGTGTGCTATAGCCCACGGTTTGGGGGGTGGGCCCGGGGTTCAGGCATGCTGTGGGCCGAAAATCGACTGGTTGGGATCGTTCCAGTGTGGTCCGTTTAATTTTTTGTGGCCATTTTGGTGGACAAATGGGCGAAACAGAAAGAACGAAGCATTTTTGGGCTAAATCGGTTTGCTCTAGCCCGTGATTTTGGGGTGGGCCCGGGATCCGAGTGTGTTGTGGTTCAAAAATCGACCGAGGCGTGCCAGGGATATTGAGAATCATCTCAGAGTGGTTCGTTTAAATTTTTGTGGCCAATTAGGTGGACAAACAGGTGAAGCGGTATGAATGGGGCATTTTTGGGCCAAATCAGTGCGCTATATCCCACGATTTTGGGGGTGTGCTTGGGTTTCAGGCATGCTGTGGCCCAAAAATCGACCGAGGTGTGCTAGGGAGGTTGGGGATCATCCCAGTGTGGTCCTTTTAATTTTTTGAGGCAATTTGGGTGGACAAACAGGTGAAACCGCGCGAACGGGGCATTTTCAAGCCAAATCGGTTTGCTATAGCCCACGGTTTTGAGGGTGGGCTCAAGGTCCGAGCGTGGTGTGGGCTAAAAATCAACCGAGACATGCCATGGAGGTTAGGGATCATCCCAGTGTGGTCTGTTTATCTTTTTGTGGCCATTAGGGTGGACAAACGGGCGAAACGGCGTGAACGGGACATTTTCGGGCCAAATCGGTGTGCTATAGCCCACGATTTTGGGGGTGGGTTAGGGGTTCGGGCGTGCTGTGGGTCAAAAATTGACTGGGGCATGTCAGGAAGGTTGGGGATTATCCCAATATGGTCCGTTTAATTTTTCATGGCTATTTGGGTGGACAAACGGGTGAAATGGTGCGAACGAGGCATTTTCGACCCAAATTGGTGTGCTATATAGTCCACGGTTTTGAGGGTGGGCTCGAGGTCCGAGTATTTTATATGCCAAAAATCGATTGGGGCCTGCCAGGGAGGTTGGGGATCGTCCTAGTATGAACCATTTAATTTTTTCTTGCCATTTGGTTGGACAAACGGGAGAAACGATGCAAACGGGACATTTTTGTGCTAAATCGGTGTGCTATAGTCCATGGTTTTAGGGGTGGGCTTGGGGGACAGGGCATGCTGTGGGTCAAAAATCGACAAGGGCGTGCCAGGGAGGTGGGATCATCCCAGTATGGTGCGTTTAAAATTTCTTAGCCGTTTGGGTGGACAAATTGTCGAAACAGTGCAAATGAGGCATTTTAAATCCAAATCGGTGTGCTATAGACCACGGTTTCAGGGGGGATGGGCCAGGTCGGGGCGCGCTGTGGGCCACAAATTGATCGGGGCATGCCAGGGAAGTTGGGGATCATACCAGTATGGTCTATTTAATTTTTCTTCACCATTAGGGAAGCAAGCGGGCAAAATGGCCCGAACAGGGTATTTTCGGGACAAATCGATATGCCATAGCCCAGAGTTTTGGGGTTGGGCTCGGGGTCCGGGTGTGTTGTAGGCCAAAAATCGATCGAGCCATGTCAGGGAGGTTGGAAATCATCCCACTATGGTCTGTTTAATTTTTTGTGGCTATTTTAGTGGGCAAACGGTCGAAACAGTGCGATCAGGGAATTTTTGGGCCAAATCGATGTACTATAGCCCACGGTTTTTGGGGTGGCCGTAAGGTACGGGTATTCTGTATATCAAAAATTGATCGAGGCATTCCAGGGAGGTTGAGGATTGTCCCAGTATGGTTCGTTTAATTTTTCATCGCCATTTGGCAGTACAAAGAGGCAAAACGGCGTGAACGGGGCATTTTCGGGCTAAATCGAAGTGCTATAGCCCACGGTTTTGAGGGTGGACCCGAGGTCCGGGCATGCTGTCAGTCAAAAATCGACTGGGGCATGTCAGGGAGGTTAGTTATCATCCCAATAAAGTCCGTTAAATTATTCGTGACTATTTGGGTGGACAAACAGGCGAAACAGCATAAACTGGGCATTTTTGGGCTAAATCGATTGGTTATAGCCCTTGGTTTTGGGGGTGGGCCTGAGGTTCGGGCGTGTTGTGGTTCGAAAATTGACTGGGGCATTCCACGAAGGTTAGTGATCGTTCCAGTGTGGTCCGTTTAAATTTTCATGGCTATTGGGTGGACAAACGGCCGAAACGGCATGAACGGGGCACTTTCAGGCCAAATCGGTGTGCTATAGCCCACGATTTAGAGGTTAGGCCCGAGTATCAGGGCGTGATATGGGGAAAAAATTGACCAGGGCATGCCAGGGAGGTTGGAGATCATTCTAGTTTGGTCATTTTAATTTTTTGTGGCTATTTTGGTGGACAAACGGGCAAAACGGCGCGAACGAGGCATTTTTGGGCCAAATCGGTGTGCTATAGCCTACGGTTTTGGGGGTGGGCCTAGGGTCAGGGCGTGCTGTGGGTCAAAAATTGACAGGGACGTGCCAGGGAGGTTAGGGATCGTCCCAATATGGTCCGTTTAATTTTTTGTGGCCATTTAGGTGGCAAATGGGCGAAACGGCATGAATGAGATTTTTAGGGCTAAATTGGTGAGCTATAGCCTACGATTTTGTGGGTGGGCTTGGGTTCTAAGCGTGCTGTAGGACAAAAATCGATCAGGGCATGCCAGGGAGGTTGGGGATCATCCCAGTATGGTCCGCTTAATTTTTTGTGGCTATTTGGGTGGCCAAACGGGCAAAACGGCGTGAACTGGGCATTTTCGGGCCAAATCGGTGTGCTATAGGCCATGGTTTTGGGGGTACACCCGGGGTCCAACCGTGCTGTGGAGAGAAAATCGATCGGCATATGCAGGAAGGTTTGGGATCTTCCCAGTGTAGTCCTTTTAATTTTTAGTGGCTATTTGGGTGGAGAAAAAGGCGAAACAACGCGAACGAGGAAATTTTGGGCCAAATTGATGTGCTATAGCCTACGGTTTTGGGGGTAGTCCCCGGTTCCGGGTGTACTGTTGGCCAAAAGTCGAACAAGGCATGCCAGAGAGGTTGGGGATCATTCCAGTGTGGTCATTTTCATTTTTCGTGGCCATTTTAGTGTACAAACGGGCGAAACAGCACGAATAAGGTATTTTTGGGCTAAATCGGTGTGCTATAGCTCGTGGTTTTGGGGGTGGGCCTGGGATCAGGGCGTGCTATGGGTCAAAAATAGACAGGGACGTGCCAGGGAGGTTAGGGATTGTCCCAATATGGTCCGTTTAATTTTTCGTGGCCATTTGGGAGGACAAACGGGTGAAACAGTGCATACGAAGCATTTTTAATCCAAATCGGTGTGCAATAGACCACAGTTTTGGGGGTTGGCCGGGGGTTCGAGTGTGATATGGGCTGAAAATCGACTGAGACATGCCAGGGAAGTATGGGATCATATCAATGTGGTCCATTTAATTTTTATTCGCCATTTGGGTAGCAATCGGGCAAAATGGCACGAACGGGGTATTTTTGGGCCAAATCGGTGTGCCATAGCTAATAGTTTTAGGGTTGGGATTGGGGTCCGGGCGTGTTGTAGGTCGAAAATCGACCGAGCCATGTCACGAAGGTTGGGGATCATCCCAGTATGGCCCGTTTAATTTTTTGTGGCCATTTCGATGGACAAACGGGTGAAATGGTGTGAACGGGGCATTTTTATGCCAAATTGTTGTACTACAGCCCACGATTTTGGGGGTGGGCCTAAGGTCTGGGCGTTCAATAGGTCGAAAATCTACCAGGGCATTACAGGGAGGTTAGGGATCGTCCAGTGTGGTCCATTTAATTTTTCGTGGCCATTTGGGAGGACAAATAGGCAAAATGGCACGAACGGGGCATTTTCAGGCAAATTGATGTGCTATAGCCCATGGTTTTAAGGGTAGACCCTAGATCCGGGCATGTTGTGGGCCAAAAATCGATTGAGGCATGTCAAGGAGGTTGGGGATCATCCCAGTATGGTCCGTTAATTAATTCGTGGCGATTTAGGTGGATAAATGGGTGAAACAGCACAAACTGGGCATTTTTGGGCTAAATCGGTTTGCTATAGCCTACGATTTTGGGGTGGGCCCGAGGTCCGGGCGTTTTGTGGTTCAAAAATTGATCAAGACATTCCAGGGATGTTGAGAATCATCCCAGAGTGGTCCGTTTAATTTTTCATGGCCGATTGGGTGGACAAATAGGTTAAACGGCATGAATGAGGCATTTTTGGGCCAAATCAGTGCACTATAGCCTACAATTATGGGGGTGTGCCAGGGAGGTTGGGGATCATTCTATTATGGTCCGTTTAATTTTTTGTGGTGATTTGGGTAGACAAACGGTTGAAACCATGCGAACGGTGCATTTTTTAGCCAAATCGGTTTGCTATAGCCCACGATTTCGGGGGTGGGCTTGAGGTCCGAGCGTGGTGTGGGCAAAGAATCGACCGGAGCGTGCTAGGGAGGTTGGGGATCATCCCAGTGTGGTATGTTTATTTTTTTGTGGCCATTAGGGTGGAATAACGGGCAAAACAGCGCGAACGAGATATTTTTGGGCCAAATCGGTGTGCTATAGCCCATGATTTTGGGAGTGGGTCAGGGGTCCCGGCGTGCTGTGGGTCCAAAATTGACTGGGGCATGCTAGGAAGGTTGGGGATTATCCCAGTGTGGTCTGTTTAATTTTTCATGGCCATTTGGGTGGACAAACAGGCAAAACATCACGAACGGGGCATTTTTGGGCCAAATCGGTGTGTAATAGCCTACGGTTTTGGGGGTGGACCTGGGGTCCAATGCTTGTTGTTGGCCAAAAATTGACCACAGCATGCCAGGGGAGTTGGGGATCATTCTAGTGTGGTCCGTTTAATTTTTCGTGGCTATTTGGGTGGACAAACGGGCGAAACAGCGTGAATGAGGCATTTTTGAGCCAAATTGGTGTGCTATATAGTCCACGGTTTTAAGGGTGGGCTCGATGTCCGAGCGTGTTATGGGCCAAAAATTGATTGGGGCCTGCCAGGGAGGTTGGGGATCATCCTAGTATGAACCGTTTAATGTTTCATGGCCATTTGGTTAGAAAAACGGGCGAGACGGTGTGAACTAGGCATTTTTGGGCTAAATCGGTGTGCTATAGTCCACGGTTTAAGGGGTGGGCTCGGGGGACAGGGCGTACTGTGGCCCAAAAATTGACCGAGGCGTGCCAGGGAGATTGGGGATCATCCCAATGTGGTCCATTTAATTTTTTGTGGTTATTTGGGTGGAGAAACGGGTGAAACGACACAAATGGATTTTCAGGCTAAATCAGTGTGCTATAGCCTACGATTTTGGGGGTGGGCATGGGGTCCGAGCATTCTGTAGGCTGAAAATAGACCAGGGCATAATAGGGAGGTTGGGAATCATTCCAGCATGGTCTGTTTACTTTTTCACGGCTATTTGGGTGAACAAACAAAACGGCGCGAGCGGGGCATTTTTGGTCTAAATTGGTACGCTATGGCCCACGTTTAAGGGGGTGGGATCGGGTGTCAGGGCATTCTATGGGCCAAAAATTGGTCGGGGCATGCCAGGGAGGTTAGGATTGTCCCAGTGTAGTCTGTTTAATTTTTTGTGGCCATTTGGGCGGACAAACAGGCAAAACGGCACGAACAGGGTGTTTTCGGGCAAAATCAGTTTGCTATAGCCAGTGGTTTCGGGGGTGGGCTCGGGGTCCGGGCGTTCTGTGGTTCAAAAATCTACCAGGGCGTGCCAGGGAGGTTGGGGATCATTCCTGCATGGTCCGTTTAATTTTTTGTGGCTATTTAGGTGGACAAACAGGCAAAACGGTGCGAACGAGGCATTTTCGGGCTAAATCGGTGTGCTATAGTCCACGGTTTTGGGGGTGGGCTAGGGGTCTGGGAATAGTGTGGGCCAAATATCGACCGGGTTGTGCCAGGGAAGTTGGGGAAAATCCCTGTGTTGTCCGTTTAAATTTTCGAGGCTAATGGGTGGACAAACGGGTGAAACGGCATGAATGGGGCATTTTCAGGCCAAATCGGTGTGCTATAGCCCATGATATCGAGGGTGGGCCTGGGTTTCTTGGCGTGATGTGGGCAAAAAATTGACCAGGGCATGCCAGGGAGGATGGGGATTATTCCAACGTGGTCAGTTTAATTTTTCGTGGCCATTTTGGTGTAGAAACGGGCGAAACGGCGTGAACGAGGCATTTTCGGGCCAAATCAGTATGCTATAGCCCACGGTTTTAGTGGTGGGCTTGGGATCGGGGCTTGATGTGGTTCAAAAATTGACAGGGGAATGCCAGGGAGTGAAACGGCACAAACGGGGTATTTTTTGGCCAAATCGGTGTGCTATAGACCACGATTTTGGGGGTGGACTCAGGGTCCGGGCGTGCTGTGGGCCAAAAATCGACCGGGGCATGCCAGGGATGATAGGGATCATACTAGTTTGTTCTGTTTAATTTTTTGGGCCATTTGGGTGGACAACGAACAAAACGGCGCCAATGGGATTTTTTGGGCCAAATCGGTGAGCTATAGCCCATAGTTTTGGGGGTGGGCTTGGGTTCCGGGCGTGCTGTAGGATGAAAATAAATCGGGACGTGTCAAGGAGGTTGGGGATCATCAAAGTGTGGTCCGGTTAATTTTTCAAGGCTATTTGGGTGGCCAAATAGGCTAAATGGCGTGAACCGAGCATTTTTGGGCCAAATTAGTATGCTATAGACCACAGTTTTGGGGGGAAAATCCACCGGGGCATTCCAGGGAGGTTGGGGATCTTCCCAGTGTGGTCCATTTAATTTTAAGTGGCTATTTGGGTGGAGAAAAGGGCAAAATGGCGCGAGCGAGGCATTTTCAGGCCAAATTGATGTGCTATAGCCTACGGTTTCAGGGGTGAGCTCGGGGTTCGGGCGTGCTGTGTGCCAAAAATCAATCAGGGCATACTAGGGAGGTTGGGGATTGTTCTAGTATGGTTCGTTTAATTTTTCATGGCCATTTGGGTGGACAAACGGGAGAAACAACTCGAACGGGGTATTTTTGGGCCAAATCGGTGTGCTATATCCCACGATTTCGAGGTGAGTCCGGGGGTCAGGGAGTGTTGTGGGTCAAAAATCAAACGGGGCATGCCAGGGAGGTTGGGGATAGTCCCAATATGGTCTGTTTAACTTTTCATGGCTATTTGGGTGGATAAACGAGTGTAATGGCGCGAACTGGCCATTTTTGGGTTAAATCGATCTGCTATAGCTAACAGTTTCGAGGACGGGCATGAGGTTCGAGCATGCTGTGGGCCAAAAATTGACCGCGGCATGCCAGGGAGATTGGGGATCATCCCATTATGGTCCGTATAATTTTTTGTGGCCATTTGGGTTGAGAAACGGGGAATACGGTGTTAATGGGGCCTTTTTGGGCCAAATCGGTGTGTTATAGCCCACGTTTTTGGGGGTGGGCCCGGGCTTCGGGTAAGCTGTGGCCCGAATATTGGTCAAGGCATGCCAGAGAGGTCTGGGATCGTCCCAGTGTGGTCCGTTAACTTTTTTGTGGCTACTTGGGTAAATAAACAAGCAAAACGGTGCGAATGGGGCATTTTCGGGCCAAATCGCTATGGCCCACGATTTAGGGGTGGGCCTAGGTGTCAGGGAATGCTGTAGGCCAAAAATCAGTCGGGGCATGCCAGGGAGTTTAGGGGATCATCTCAGTGTGGTCCGTTTAATTTTTTGTGGCCATTTGGATGGAGAAACGGGCAAAACAGCGCGAACAGGGCATTTTTGGACCAAATCGGTGTGCTATAGCCCACATTTTTGGGGGTTGGCCTGAGTTCCGGGTATTTGAGTGGACAAACGGGCGAAACGGTGCTAACGGGGCATTTTTGTGTTAAATTAATGTGTTGTAGCTCACTATTTTAGGGGTGAGCCTGGGGTCCGGGCGTGCTGTGGTTGAAAAATATACTGGGGCATGTCAGGGAGGTTGGGGATCATCCCAGTGTGGTTTGTATAATTTTTCGTGGCATATTGTGCGGAGAAAGGGTGAAACAGCGCGAATGGGGCATTTTTGGGCTAGATCGATGTGCTATAGCCCACGGTTTTGAGTGTGGGCTCGGGGTTCGGGTGTGCGGTAGGACAAAAATGAACCGAGGCATGCCAGGGAGGTTGAGAATCGTCCAAGTGTGGTCCATTTAATTTTTTATCGCCATTTGGGTGGACAAATGGGTGAAACGGCGCGAATGGGGAATTTTCGGGCTAAATCGGTGTGCTATATCCTACGATTTCGGGGGTGGGCCCGAGGTCCGGGCATGCTTTAGGCTAAAAATAGACCAGGGCATGCCAGGGAGGTTAAAGATCATCCAAGTATGGTCCGTTTACTTTTTTGTGGCCATTTGGGTGGAGAAACGGGCAAAACGGTGCGAACAGGGCATTTTTGGGCCAAATCGATGTGCTATACCCCACATTTTTGGGGGTTGGCCAGGGGTACGAGTATGCTTATGGGCCAAAAATAGTTCGGGTGTGCTATATCCTACAATTTCGGGGGTGGGCCTGAGGTCTGGGCATGTTGTAGGCCAAAAATAGACCAAGGCATGCCAGGGAGGTTGGAGATCATTCCAGCGTGGTCCGTTTACTTTTTCGTGGCTACTTGGGTAAACAAATAGGCAAAACGGCGCGAACGGGACATTTTTGGGCCAAATCGGTGTGCTATGGCCCACGATTTAGGGGATGGGCTCGGGTGTCAAGGCCTGCTGTGGGCCAAAAATCGGTTAGGGCATGCCAGGAAGGTTAGGTATTGTCCCAGTGTAGTCCGTTTAATTTTTCATTGCCATTTGGGTTGACAAACGGGCGAAACGACATGAACAGGGTGTTTTCGGGCAAAATCG